>NC_133326.1:619568406-619870329 GCF_042186555.1 Aquarana catesbeiana | reverse complement strand
TTCCTGACGGCTTTCTGATGACAAATATATGGGGGTAAAATCCCTTGCCCTGATCTGACCGGGGAACCGGGATCAGCACCTTTTGATCTATCAAATGTCCAATTTGGAGACCCAGGGCCTTTGCTTTTACCCGATTTTGGGGAGGGAAGGTGACCAATAATTGTTCTGGTGGCTGGCAAGAAAATTCTAGCCTGTACCCATTTGTCACTAGGTCCAGGATGAATGGACTTGAGGTGACTACTGCCCACTGTGGGAGAAAAGCCCTCAATCTTCCTCCCACTGGGAGACACAAGTCACTGTGGCTTGGCGGGTTGTTCAGGAGGGTTAAACAAAACGCCCCCCACTACCTCTGCCCTTGTGCCCTGACCAATGTTTTTTGGCCCCATTGTCCCTTTCTCTAGGACCTTGCTGCCTACTTTGGCCACAATTTTTTTTTTCTGGCTGTCGGCTTTTTCTTATTCTCTGGAAAGGCCTTTTTTCTATCGGCCGTGCGTTCCAGCGCCTCTTGCAGACCTGATCCAAAAAGATGATCGCCTGTTAAGGGAAGACCACATAGGCACAAATTTGAGGCAGCGTCACCTGACAGGTTTTAAGCCATAGGCTTCTTCTGGCCGAATTCACTAAGGACAAGGTCCTAGCTGTCATTCTTACAGACTATGCGGAAGAATCAGCCAAAAACCCCACTGTACGAAAGAGGAGAGGGAAAGATTTCAGAATCTGCTCTCTAGAAGTACCTGCTAAAAAACGTGTTTGTATTTGTGTTAACCATACTTCTAAATTTCTGGCTACACAAGTGGAGGCCAGAGATGGTTTAAGATTCCCAATGGCTGATTCCCAGGCTCTGTGAAGGATATCTCCTCTTTTATCCATCGGATCCTTAAGTGTGCCCATATCGTCAAATGCTAGGTCCTAGTTTTTTTAAACTTAGGATTTTTGTTCCACGGCTGCGCTGGGTCCTCTTCAAATGGAAACCTTCTTTTTAGGTTACCGGAAAAGAAAGGTTTTCTCTCTGGATTTTCCCACTCCAGCTTGATAGTATCAAGAAGGGAACTGTGCACGGGAAAAACTCTAGCCTTTTTCTTATGCAAACCTTTGTACATAAGGTCATGTTTAGACAATTGTACCTCCTCCTCTTCTATATCAAGTGTCGTATAGATAACCTTTAATAAATCATCTACATCTTCCAATAATAACTTATACCTCAAGCCCCTTGCAGATTCTCTATCCCTGGGCCCTGTAACTGATCCCGATTATTTCGAAGAAGAATGGGCAGATCCGGCTTCAGCCTCAGAGTCTTCACTCTCTGCACTCTGCTGTGGAGCGCTAGGACCGGCTGAAGTCCTAACTGGAGATGGATCCTCTGAGGGGACTTGAATCTTGTCAATTAGAGTTTTAAATTAGCTAAACGTAGATGTAAGGTCATCTCTAACAGAAGTCAGCATTTTCTGACAGGAGACTACTGGGTCATCCTTAACTAGGCTTTCTATACAGGTGCGGCAAACTGCTTTGCTCCATGAGTCCTTTGTCCCGAATCTTGGCCTGCAAGAGAACAAATGACCCCAATAAATTTTATGCCACATACACTCCATAACATCCCGTGCAGGAGGAAAAGAAAAATGTGCCCCCTTCACCTAGTCCCTACTGGTTACAAGGGGGAGAACACTCACAGGATGTGCAAGTAAGTAAAATACACTTCAGGCTTACCTGTGAGGTGCTGGTGTTAGGGCCTGCTTCCGTTGCCTGTGCAGGTGTCGCAGAGGAGTCATCCTATCCCTGTAGTGGTTCGCAGCCTCTGCCAGGTTTCACTTTTTTAAACACCAGCCCCCCAGCGTCCCTGTTCGCGCCATTTTAAAGACAGGAACTAGCGTCTCTGGTGCCCGCTGATGACGTCACACGCCCCGGCAGTGACCCTGCCGGGTACTTCCTGTGGGCCAGCTTGGAATGCACAAGTTCCGTCTCTTCACGCGCGCGGCTTCCTCTCTTCCCTGCACACTCCAGCCACGCTGTTTAACAGGTAGAGACAGCCAACTGCTGCCATGCAGTTTGCGGACCGGAGCTCCAACGTACACCGCGGTGCTGGCATTCCACATACACTGAGAAGCAGGGACAGCAGCCACAAGCCTACTCCCCTGGTGGATGTGCTGCTGTGGGACTAAGAAGAAGGTAGGAATACCATATCCTCAAAATGCCACAGGAGCCACACTCATGAGACCTAGGGGAACCAGTTCCAGGAAACATGTTACCCCCCGGAGGAAACACTAATACTATCATGGGGCCTGGAGGATCGCCCTTTTATCTGGTGGGGGTTAACGTGTTTCCTGTCCTGGTAGGAGGAGCCCTAGGTCTCATGGTTGTCCAGGAAGACGCTTAGAGAAAATCGTGATTCTCATTTGGGCCAGAATCGTGCAGCTCTACTACATAATAAAGGCATAATCTACCTTTCGTAAAAGATTACTAAATGTACCTATATTGCAAAAAGAAAAATGTGCATTTATTGATTTGTTTGCACTGGAGCCTGGAAAGCATTGCAACCGCGTTCTGTGCTCCTGCAGACTATTCCTCCAGCCCCAACCCCATACAGGATTGTACAGACCTCAGTCATGGAGCTGGAGCAAGTTGTGCTCTTCTGCTCAGTTGAGAAATACGGGTCCCTCTGCTGCGGTGGAATAAGGGATTTACAGGTTACCAATCACGGATCCATGACAAATAAAAGGAAAAAAATCAGGATGCTGCAGGAAGAAAAAAACCCTGTGATTCAGGCAAGGATTGGAGGGGGCTGCAGAATGGAAACATGTTTATGTTACACCTTAAAGCGGAACTACACTGCATCTGAGCACCACAAACCAAAACTGATTTGATACATTTTTATTATTCAAAGCAAACTTATGTATCCATCCATCCATGTCTCTGTGCTTTATTTTGCTGAGAAATTACTTTGAAAATGACCCCCTAGCATTTCTGCCTGTGGCTTTGAGTAAGGGGAGATAATTCATGTAACATTTACTTCCTGGAATCCATCTGCCCTCAGCTCAGACATGCATGCAGGAGGGTGTGCTTAGCTGAGAAAGCCCCTCCTGAAGTCTCCTCTGATGTATGACATCATTTGCTTAGGACTGGAAACCAGGAAGTAACTTGAGAAATATATTAAAAAAAAATTTAAAACATGTAATATGACACACTTTTCTATCCATTTATTAATGCTAGCAGCATAACGATTAAATATAGTCAATGCTGACTTAGAAAGTGAAGTTCCACTTTAAATATGGGTGTAACATGAAACAAACAAAAAAAAAAAACAAATACAAGAGCTGATTAAAGAAACACTTTCACATTGCCCATCCAGGTAATGTGACAGTTTGTGCAAAGCCGCTGATCCACCGATGCTCACCTGTCCAGTGATCCCCTGCAGTTCCTCCCCTCACCACAGTCGGGGCAAAATAGCCAGTGCTTCTGGATATGGGGTAGCATGTTACCTTCTATGATGCAGTTCATGGGCCTACTGCTATCATATAATGAAGGGGATGATGTCTCCTACCCCCTCTAGACTCCAGTACCAGGTGACAATGGGTATTTTGGCCCGGCTATGAAAAAAAAAAAAAAATGAACAGCAGGGGATCACTGCATATATAAATATAGGTAGGCTGTCACGTTGACCTTAATGGGACAAGGGGCTCTGATTTTTGAACCTTCCAAAGCATTTGTATTTCTCTCCATCCAGGCAAGATTTACACAGCTCTGCCATACAAAAGAGCTAGGCTGGTGACTTCATTTTTTTCTACTCCAGTTAAACAATCCAGCCAGGTCACACTCCTGCCTCTCAGTCCGATTATGTGAAGAAGCAGCAGCAGACTGACTGGGTCATCACTGTCAGCATGTTCCTCTTCAGCCCAGTACGTGCAGAGGGGTCTCTAATTGGACTCTGAACATTACTCCTTCCTTTCCCTGTCTGGCTTCTGCTGTACAGGGTTTACAGAAAGCTTATAGCAAGATTGGAACTTACACTAGCAGAATTTAAAGCGGAGGTCCACCTAAATTTTTTTTTTAAAGTCCGTAGCTACAAATACTGCAGCTGGTGACTTTTAAAATATGGACACTTACCTGTCCAGGACGCCCTCGGTGTTGTCGTTCGGCTCTCGGGTGCTGCCGCCGCCTTCTTCGGTGAGGGAATCAGGAAGTGAAGCCTTGCGGCTTCACTTCCCGGTTCCCTACTGCGCATGTGCGAGTCGCGCAGTGCAATCAGGATGGTCCCTGCTGTCTCTGGGACTCGTGTGTTTCCCAGCAGACAGCAGGGGGGGGAGTAAATGCCCGGAAGTGGGTGCAAATACCTGTATTATACAGGTATCTGCACCCCCCTTACCCCGAAAGGTGCCAAATGTGACACCGGGGGGGGGGGGGGGTTCCGAAAAGCGGAGGTTCAATTTTTGTGTGATCCTCAGCTTTAATAAAGTACATTATTATTTTTTATACATGCATAACTGTGTTAAAGTTTCTATTTGACATCTGCCTGGAGTTCAACCTTAAATCATTAGTGTTAAATTATTTTTTAATAAAGACTTATAAAATGGAGTTAAAATGTTCCTGGACTGGATTTTATTTAAAGGATAATTTCACCTTTTGGGAAAAAAATAATAAAATGCACATATTTTTGCAGGAAGAAATATAAAATGTGCATTTATTGCTTTTTCCTTAAGGAGTCTGGAAAACATTGCACCTGTGATCAGTGGACTCCTGCAGACAAGCTCTGCAGCTTTCAGCCCATACCTCCATAAAGGCTGACTGTTTACAAGTTGCAGGGCTTGTGAATGAACTACAAGGCCGCTCATCAGTGACCTTGCAGTCCATTGAGAACTACAAGCCATCAACCATAATGGCTGACGGTAGTTGTGGTTTGTATATTCATGTCCACCGTCACAGAGGGGGGCGGGGAGAGGCTGCAGCTGCTGTAACATGTTACGTGTTCCACCATAAGCTGAACTTCTCCTTTAAAGCCAATGAGATACTCACAAACATAGGCAACACTGTCAGGATGAGGTCGGTGTGAAATTTGGGGTTCATACATGGTCTTCCGATTATCAAAGAGAAATATCAGGTCACATTCCCCCTGCCGTCCATCACTGACCTGTAGCAAAAAATAATGTTACATAAGTTAATGTTTAGCAGTTGATCTTATTCTAACCTGCATTTGACCCCCTTTGAAGTTGCATCAATCTGCTTCAAGCTGCTTTTGCATTCCCGTTGCCTTATATAGGGAGAGAAGCAGTTCTGATGCAAATAATAGCCTGACACATCTTTAATGGGAGTGAGCCAATGACAGCTCCCTGTACAAATTCTCATTACCACAAAACACAAAAACACTTAAAGCTAAACTCCAGTTGTAATCTGGATTATCCCTTTCAATAAAACCCCTTTCTTTTTTTTAAAAAAAAAAGCAAAACTCCAGGAATTCAGATACTTGACTATGTGCATACATACTATGAGTCCGATGAGGTACATAGCACTTCCTGGACTTAATACACAAAGGCTCTGAGAGGAGGGAAGCACACACAGCAGCTATGCACTCACCTCTGCTCCCATTCACAGAATCCTTTGTTTCTGAAATTGGGCAAGAGGAAGGGTGGTGTGGGCATAGCAGCTGCATCGACTCTGCACTTAAAGGAGCCAAGACCCCCGTGCATGTCATTAATCTGGGCAAATGACGTGCACTTTGCCCACATCGCCTCCTGGGCGTATGTCTCATATCCCAGGAGACACAGTCCTTCATTGGGAAAGTAGGAGGAGATGGCAGCCAGGGACCGGGGGGGGGGGGGGGACACAGAAGGACATCTCAGCAAGACAACGCTGGATCTGCTAGGCGGGTGAGGACCTTGAATGTGCAGGAGGTTAAAAAATAAGGGGGGGGGGGGTTGTCAGGGGATAGGGAGCAAAAAAACTTTGCTTTACCTTTACCTCATGGTATTCCTGCAGTTTTTACAAAGTAGTAGAATTCCTGGAGTTTAGTTTTAAAGTAGAACAGCAACTTTATCAGTGCAGCCTTACCAGTGCCCATCAATGCGGCCTCACCAGTGCCCATCAATGCAGGATCACTACCAGTGCCCATCAATGCAGGATCACCACCAGTGCCCATCAATGCCGCTTCACCCGGAAGAGAGGAGAGGATTGCTGGCTGGATCATCAGAGAGCGGGGAACATCACTGTAACAGCTTTCATTTGAATTGTCGAGTGTGCCCCGCGCTCGCCATCACATACAGCCCTGCCTTCTGGCCCAGGTACTTTGATATATGTCACACGTGCCTGCATTGGACCGGTGTTCTGCCTATCAAAGTACCTGGGCCAGAAGGCGAGGCTGTATGTGATGGCGAGCGTGGGGCATATGGGACAAACCTGTTATATTTACGGTTTCATATTACAGTTCCAACATTCAAGATATATTTTAGCAGGTATTGGTGGTCCTTTATTTTAAAATAATGACAAAAAGGTTTACTTTAAAGCAGAAATGTTCTACGCATGCGAGTAGAATTATAGTGGTCTGACAATACTGAGTTTTTAATATATATATATATATATATATATATATATATATATATATATATATATATATATACACACACATACACACACACACACACACAATATATATATATATATGCACACACACATATTTTATATATCATATATGCACACACACATAAAATATATTATTTATATATATATATATATATATATATATATATACACATATATACACACATACATATATACACATACACTCTGTCCTTACCATGCTGTCTGCCACATATTGTACGAGAGGCTGGTGGGGATTCAGGGCCAGCCCTGAAGCCTGTAATAGTTCCTGCTCATCCTCTGGAACTCCAGTGTCCTGTTGTAAGCGGGTCTTCAGAGACTGTAGTGTCTCCCCTTCAGCCACAGGATACATGTGTACACGACCAGTGACCATGTTCAGTACGGAGAGCAGCTAGAAAAAAAAAAGTCAAAGAATGGCGTATGAAGTGTAATTGTATCAGGCCAAGAACATCCACATGACCGTAGAAATGGCCACTAACTCGCACGTGTTTTGTATGGAGTGGGGACATTATACATAGCCCCTTGTGGAAAGGGATGTGTAAATGTTTGGCACGGTTTAGTACATTATGATGTGAAGAGGATAAATTGCTTCTCTAATGCCCTGTACACACGAGCGGAATGTCCGACAGAAAAAGCCTGAGGGGAGCTTTTCATCGTATATTTCGATCGTGTGTAGGCCTCATTGGACGTTCTATGTCGAAAATTCTGACGGACCTAGAAAGAGAACATGTTCTAAATATTTCCGATGGAACCAATTCCTATCGGAAAAAACGCTCGTCTGTATGCTGTTCCGACGTACCAAAAACAACGCATGCTCTGAAGCAAGTACTAGACGGCAGCTATTGGCTACTGGCTATTAAACTTCCTTTTTCTAGTCCCGTCGTATGTGTTGTACGTCACCGCATTCTTGACAGCCAGACTTTGGTGTGATCGTGTGTAGGCAAGACAGTTTCAGCGGAATTCTGTCAGAAAAACCTTCAGAGTTTAATCCGACGGGAAAACTGGTCGTGTGTGTAGGGCATTAGCCTGTGTGTATTTGGCCAACTGGCCACAATATAATTCTGCAGTCAAAGAAAACCTATAAAGAATGACTCCCATGGAGTCATTATGAAAACAGCTATCAATATTCCCATAGCAAAAATAGGCTGAAGAACAGACAGATGCTGCAACAGTCAGCTGGAGCCTGGTACCATCATAGATCAACCCACATACTTGCCAGTACACCATGGCACTTCAAATAGCGTCCACAAAACTTTTAATCAAAGTAATGACATTCCAGTAGAAGAGTGCAACATTTCAGGGCCATAGAGGAACCCTTCATCAGGCATGTGATGAAGCAACTCTTCCTCTGACGTGGCCAATTTAAATAACATTTTTTGTGATGCCATTTGAAGATCCATGGTGTGCTGGCAAAAATGTATGTTGATTATAGAAAACAAATATACATAAAAGTTACATTAATGTTATTACACTAAAGAAGATCCCTGATCTAAGGTGGCAAGCATAGATTTCACCACTACAATACTCATAGCTTTACAGAAGATGGTTAAATTAAAACTCTACACAATAACAGGAAAGAAGATTATAATGTAAATTGTTAACACTCTCTCAACCCTCCGTGGGATTTTTTGGTACATATACAGCAGCAGTATTGAATTAAAATTTATAGCGGTCTAGTCAGTGAAGTTTTATTCCAGCAGAGGTTTGAATCGCATGTTTGTGTGATGACCAATATCACAGTCCCTCCCTCCTTTAAGCTTCTTTCACACTCACACACTAAAAATAGCGCCTGTAAAGAGTCTCTCCTCTCACTCCAGTGTGAAAACCTGAGTGCTTTCACACTGGAGCGGTGCGCTGACAGGACACTAAAAAAAGTCCTGCAAGCAGCATCTTTGAGGCACTGTAGGAGCGGTGTATACTGTAGGAACAGTGCCCCTTCCCATTGAAATCAATGGGCAGCGCCTCTTTTAACCATTTTTCGGACGTTAGCGGGGGTTAGCTCTGATCGCTGTATAAATGTCAATAGTCCAAAAAAAGTGTCAAAAGTGTCCGATCTGTCCGCCGCAATGTTGCAGTCCCGATAAAAATTGCTGATCGCTGCCATTACTAGTAAAAAAAATAAATAAAATAATAAAAATGCCATAAATCCCCTATTTTGTAGATGCTATCAATTTTGCGCCAACCAATAAATATACGCTTATTGTGATTTTTTTTTTTTTTTTTTTACCAAAAATATGTAGAAGAATATATATTGGCCCTAAACTGATGAAGAAATTTGTTTTTAAACTTTTTTTTGGATATTTATTATCGCAAAAACTAAAAAATAGGGTTTTTTTTTTTCAAAATTGTCAGTCTTTTTTTGTTTTTATAGGATATATAGGATTTTTATAACAGCTTACCTGTAAAATCCTTTTCTTTGAGGTACATCACTGGACACAGCGCCATAGTAGTTACTATGTGGGTTATAGGTCACCTTCAGGTGATGGACACTGGCACGCCCTATATAAAAAAAGTGCACTTCCTCCCACTGGTGGAAGTACCTCAGTTTTGAAGCAAAGCAATACATGTGTACTAAGAAGGGAGGGACCTCTGTGTCTCGCGATGTACCTCAAAGAAAAGGATTTACAGATAAGCTGTTATAAAAATCCTATTTTCTTATCGTACATAACGGGACACAGAGCCATAGTAGTTACTATGTGGGATGTCCCATAGCAATGCCAACTGAAGGGAGGGGGACACAACAAAAGTAGGGCACTAAGAGACTAGAGGACTCATACTGCAGCCTGCAGTACAAAGTCGATATCCTCATGGCCTTTTACATCTACTTGATAGAATCTGGTAAATGTATGGACTGAAGACCATGTTGCGGCCTTGCAGATCTGAGCCATGGAGGCTTGGTGATGCACTGCCCAAGAAGCACTAACAGCCCTGGTGGAGTGCACTTTAATATGAAAAGGAGGAATTTTTCTCTTTAAGCCATAAGCTTGAACAATCACTTGACAAATCCATTTAGAAATAGGTAGATTTCAACGCTGCCTGTCCTCTTTTAGGACCATCTGGCAACACAAACAAAACATCTGTTTTATGAATCTGAGCAGTCACTTTCAACAGACCTCGACCGCTCTCACCACATCAAGAGAATGTAGTGACCTTTCTTCCACAGAAATGAGGTCCTGGAAAAAAAATGAAGGCAGAACAATATTATCCTGTTTAAATGAAAACCCGATATTACCTTCAGAAGGAATTCAGGATGAGGCCGCAATACAACCTCATCCTTATGAATAAACCAATATGGTTCTTTACAAGAAAGAGCAGCCCACTCTAATATTCTTCTGGCAGAAGATATGCAAAACCAAGAAAATTATTTTTCCCCCGTCAAGAGGACCAAGGGAATATCTTTTATTGGCTGAAAAGGCTGCTTCTGTAAGCCGACAGAACTAAAATTAAGTCCCAAGGGTTCAGGGGTGACCAAACTGGAGGATTAATCCGCGTTACCCCCCGAACAAAGTTACGAACCAGAGAGAGTGAAGCAAGTGGTCGTTGAAAAAAAGACAGATAAGGCCGACATCTGACCTTTGATAGGATTAGGAATGAAGTTGGCCTTGAGTACTATCTGTAGGAATTCAAGGATCCCACCTATGACATACCGTATTTATCGGCGTATAACACGCACTTTTTTCCCTTTAAAATCAGGGGAAAATCGCGGGTGCGTGTTATACGCCGATCCCCTGCGATCCTGACCTGTCAGAATGAAAAAATCGCTGACCGCGATTTGAAAATGGCGCCGCCGGCGCCGAAATACACAGTGCCGGTCCTCGGCTCTTCTCGGCCGCTTTCGGTTTCACTCGAGCGCCGCCCGAACCTAGCCGAGTATACTCGGCTAGTTTCAGATAGCTCCACTCACCGTCCGAGTGGAGCCGAAAGTGAACGAGAGCCGCCGAGAAGAGCCGAGGACCGGCTCTGTGTATTTCGGCGCCGGCGGCGCCATTTTCAAATCGTGGTCGGCGATTTTGAAGTTCAGAGGCTTCAGCAAGACTGCACTGGGGCAAGGCTGGACTGGGGCAAGGCTGCACTGGACACTGGGGAAGGCTGCACTGACAAGGCTGCACTGACAAGGCTGCACTGACAAGGCTGCACTGACAAGGCTGCACTGACATGGCTGCACTGACATGGCTGCACTGACATGGCTGCACTGACATGGCTGCACTGACATGGCTGCACTGACATGGCTGCACTGACAAGGCTGCACTGACAAGGCTGCACTGACATGGCTGCACTGACATGGCTGCACTGACATGGCTGCACTGACATGGCTGCACTGACATGGCTGCACTGACATGGCTGCACTGACATGGCTGCACTGACATGGCTGCACTGGGGCAAGGCTTTACTGAGAAGGCTGCAATGATGGGCATTTAAATGTAAGTTTTTTTCCCTTCAAGTTCCCTCCTAAAAGTTTTTTTTCCTTAAAATTCCCTCCTAAATTGAGGTGCGTGTTATACGCCGGTGCGTGTTATACGCCGATAAATACGGTATTTCCTGGGGTGCCAACCCCTGGATTCACACTAGGAGACATATGCTTTCCAGATTCTATAGTATAGGACTCTGGAGGCCAGCTTCCTAGCATTAACCAAGTAGAAACTACTGAAGCTAACAGCCCACGATCTTTCAGAATGTGGGTCTCAATAGCCAAACCGCTAATTTTAGCGCTTGTAAGGTAAGATGGAATACCAGACTTTGCAAGATCTGGCCATAGTGGTAGGGTCCAAGGGTCCCCTACTGCCATCTTTACAATCTCAGCAAACCAAGATCCCCTGGGCCACAAGAATCACCTCCTTCCCTTCTTGCTTGATCCTGCGAAGAATGCGCGGAAGCAGCAGAACAGGAGGGAACGCATAGATCCGTGAAAAACTGATCCCACAGAAAAACCAAGGCATCTGTTCCGTATGCCATCGGGTCCTTGTCACAAAGTTGTCGATCTTGTTGTTGAACCTGGACGCAAACAATCCACATCCGGAATTCCCCATCTTTGACATATTGACAGAAAGATGTCGGGATGAAGGGACCATTCTCCCGGGAACAATTGTTGGCGACTCAAGTATCCCTGGAATGAAAAATTGCTGATAGGCAAGGAATGTTGTTTTCTGCCCAAGATAGAATATGATTCACCTCTTTCTAGGCCGCATGACTTCTCGTGCCCCCTTGGTGATTGATATAGGCCACAACTGTGGCATTGTCGGATTGGATCCTGACAGGACAATTCTGTAGTCTGGGCGTCCAGGTCTTGAGGGCCAGGCGTACTGCCCGAATCTCTAGAATATTGATGGGCAAGGTCATCTCTAATTTGGACCATTTTCTTTGGACAGATGCTTCTTCCAGGACTGCTACTCAGCCCAGAAGGCTGGCATCTGTTGTTAACACCTTCCAGGTAACTGGTAGAAAGGATTTTTCCTTTTTGAAGATTCTTGGATATCAACTACCAATTGAGGCTCTGACGCACATCGGGGGATAAATGCATTGGAAAGTCCAGAGCTTGGACCCTTTTGTTCCAAGTTGACAGGATACTGTTTTGCAACAGTCTTGAATGAAACTGCGCATAAGGAACAATTCTTATTTGTTTTGACCACCTGAATCAGTTCCCTTATGGAACTGATCCTTTCCCGGGGCAAAAAAAATTCTCTTCTGAGCTGTATCTATGATCAGCCCCAAATACTGCAATCTCCTTAATGGTTTTAAAGGAGGATTTCTCCAGGTGGAGAATCCAACCTAGGTATTCCAGGTAGCTGACTGCGGTGACCAAAGTTTGGTTTAAGCGGGCTACCGATTGATCTATTAAGAGAAGATTGTCTAAGTAGGCTAGTATTGTTATACCTTGAGCCCCTAACCTGGCCAAAGGTGGAGCCAGGACCTTTGTAAACACTTGAGGTGCAGTAGCTAGACTGAAAGGCAGAGCTACAAACTGGAAATGAATATTTTCTACCTTGAAACGTAGAAATTTCTGGTGAGCGGAAAAAATCGGCACATGGAGATAAGCATCCTTGATGTCGATTGACGCCAGAAGTTCTCCCGTTTGTAGGATGGAGACTACCAATCGGATTGACTCCATGCGAAAAGAACGGATATTCAAAAACCGGTTTAGATCTTTGATACCTAAAATGGGTCTGACATCCCTGTTTGGTTTTAGAACCGTGAACGGGTTTGAATAAAACCCTAAACCTTGCTTCTTCCAAGGGGACCATCGATAACACTCTTTGAGACAAGAGATGATCCAAAGCTAGAAAGAGAGACTTCTTTTTCACTGGATCCCTGGGAACGTTTGATCTGAGAAAAGGAGGAGACGGGAACTCTCGGAACTCTAGTTTGTAACCTAGAGAATTTGAGGAAGCCACCCATCTGTCCTGACATTTTTCCTGCCAGACCCCTGAAAACTGTAGAAGCCTTCCCCCCACTCGAGCGAGCAGGGGCGCCCTTCATAAGGAGGCTTTAATATTCTGTTTTATGGGTTTCCTCCCCCAGGTCCTCCTTTGACCCTGGGACTGACCCCGAGGTTTACCTCTTGAACCTGAGGGTGGAGGCCGTTGTGACTGCCTGGAGGCTGATGCCCCTGGCACTGGAGAAGAAGCACGTTTAAAAGAAAAAAGCTTCTTAACCGGTAAAAAGGGAACTTTTCCCATTAGAAATTCTTTGGAGCTACTTATCCAGATCGTCTCCAAATAACCGTTCACCATAAAAAGGGAAACGAGCCAAGAGCTTTTTGCATGGTGCTTCGGCTGACCAATTTTTTCAACCATAGGATTCTAAGCACATGTACCAGCCCTAGCATGAGCCGTGAGCCCTGGAGAATAGAATCTTTCATAGCGTCAACTGTAAAACAAAACGCTTCTGATATCCTGGCCAAATTCTGGGCCTGCTGATCAGGAATCACTTTGAGTACCTCTATAAAACTGGTCCTATAAGGACTGAGATACTCTGATCGCTGCCAACACTGACAACCTGCGCGAAACAGCTTCTTTTTTTTTTTTTTTTTAAAGGAACTCTAACTTCTTATCTGTTGGATCCTTTAGCATTTGAGCATTGTCTACTGAACAAGTAATGATTTTGTTTACAGAGGATATAGCAGCGTTAATTGCTGGAATTCCCCATTATAAAACTCTTCTTCCATAGGATAAAGTATTGAAAACTTTTTTGGAGGAAAAAACTGTTTATCTGGGTGTTTCCACTCAGAATACATTAGCTTCCCTAGCCAAGAATGGATAATTAAAACATGAATCAGATTGGGGAGGCTTTAGTGAACCCAAACCAGAAGTGGGCTCATCCACTGACTGAGTTACTGGCAGTAAAAATGTGGAGCGGACCAATTCAGTGAGAGACTGTACCAACAACCTTTCCTGCGAACCTGAAACTTCCGTATCAGGTTATTCGGAAGAGGAGACATCAGCCTTCCCTTGAAAGAAATTCATCTCTTGCTCCGTGTTCCTCAGTAAGAGGGCCCTGAGCAATGGACGGGGTCCTGCTATGCTTAGTCCCACTCTGGGATGCGATTAAGCATCAATCTTTTGCCTCACAGTTAAAACGGTTGAAGAAAAAAACCTCCTTAATAATATACACAGGGGCTGCAGGTGTTTAAGAGCAGCTGTAACACTTGCCCCTCCTGATGGCTCACTCTGACCAGCCATATTACTCTCAGGGGAGGATGCCATCTTTACTGGGATGGATCTAGGCTTCCGTGTGACTTGTAAAACTCTTTTTAGAGCCCTTTTTGAGGTGTTTTTCACCCCCCTTCTGAGCGTAGCCCAATTCACAAAGCAGAGGTACTATCAGAAGGAATGCATCCACTGCTTGAGCAATAGTCCAGCTCTGTCACTGCTATTAATGCTCAGCCTGATGCAGTAGTAAATGTGCCAAAGGAATGCCTGTGTCACCAAACTCTTATATGCAAACAAAACATCTGTTTTACCTTTGCTCTTACCTCCGCAGCTTGCAACAACACGCATGGTGCCTTTTAAAAAGGTACCTTCCCACGCAGGACGTTGGAGGACACCAACGCCAAGCTGATCCTGATCCTATGGGGTCAAGGGAGGGAGCGGCGTGCTGTTCGTGACGTTTTTTTTTTTTTCAAATCTTGCAGCGCTCTTTCTTCACTTAAGAGGGGAAGAAAACCAGCACAGGGGGGGTGTCTGGTGGGGAGAAGGAACCCCCCCCCCAGACTTACCGGAGGTCTGCTGTTTGGCCGGAGGAAGAAGCATCTGCAGCTTTCAAGACACAGCGTGGGCTCTCTAAGAAGCATGAGACGGTGAGTGCTCAATACAGCCCCCAGTAGTGACACATAGGCATGACAGCATTTACTAAATTAAAGGAGACATTCATAAGAAAATTTTTAAAAATTCTTAGAAAACTCCACTTACCTTTCCCACCGCAGGGTTTTCTGTGGTAAACCAACAGACCCAATCTTCACCCTTCACGGTGGGTTCCGTTAAACCTTCAGGAGCTGAGGATCCTTGAGGAAACCCACAATCCTGGACCCGTAATAGCACCACCACCAGTAAAAACTTTATGGCTTTAATACCAAAAAGTACTGGATCCCATGGTCTAGCTCTCTAAAAGAGAAGAGTTACAGGCAAGACCTAGTTTCTTCGGATACGAGGCCCAGGTACCATTCAATTCGGCCAAAAAAAGACACTTTGAATGGATCTGGCTGCATGGCTAGCCCCAGCAAGGATTGCTCCAGTGGAGCACAGCACATTTTTACTCGTGACCAACACCTTAGACACTGGCGAAAAAACTGAGGTACTCCCTCCAGTGGGAGGGGTTATATAGGGAGTGCACTTTTTAATTTAGGGTGTGCCAGTGTCCATCACCTGAAGGTGGCCTATAACCCACATAACTACTATGGCTCTGTGTCCTGTGATGTATGATAAGAAATAAAAAAATACCACCAAAAGAAAGCTCTATTTGTGAGGGGAAAAAAAGGATGTCAATTTTGGGTACAGCATCGCACGACCGTGCAATTGTCAGCGACGCAGTGCCATATCTCAAAAAAATGGCCTGTTCAGGGGGGAATATCCTTTTGGGGCTGAAGTGGTTAAGAAATAAAAAGAAAGGAGGGTGCAGTGTGTGTATTACACTGATATTTCATGAATCCAAACTTTTTTTTTCTTAGCTTGTGTTGGGAAATTTTTATATGGTAGTCACACTTATACAAATTCTCCCATCATATCACTCACAGCTTGAAAGATGCAGTCATTGCTTACCTTGAGGTTAAGAATGGCATCCAAGGCTTGGAAACAGCCAACATCTGGATTTTGAGGATCTGTGCCCCTTTGTCTGGGGTGTCCCATTAACATGCACTGAAGCCAACGCTCTAGTTTACCAGCCAGGATCCTAAGATAGGAAAAAACAAGAGTTTTTGTCTACTTACTAATTCATAAGTAGCTCTGAAAACTCCAGTGCTGCAGCCTTAAAAGCCTTTTCAGCCTTTGACATTCCTCGAGTGTTCAATGACTGTGTCCCCCGCTGCGCACAGATTTCTTCCTCCGACCCCCTATGTTACTACAGGACTCAGCAATGATGTACGGTGTAGGCACAAAGAGTCAGCATGTAGCGGAAGACACAGGCATCCAAAACTCCCAAAATAACATGATTCCTGTCTCTGAGTGGCTACGTTCACTCACTCCACTGTATCTATGGAGGGAATCACAACTGCCAACCAGGTTAAACTTCAAACATGTCTGTCTTTGTTAATCTACAGCAGGGGTCTCAAACTGGTGGCCCTCAAGCTGTTGCGGAACTACAAGTCCCATCATGCCTCTGCCTTTTTGAGTCATGCTTGTAACTGTCAGCCCTGCAATGCCTCATGGGAGTTGTGGTTTTGCAACAGCTGCAGGGCTGCCAATTTGAGACCCCTGGTCTACATTTCAAGGTAGATGTGGAGATTAGAAGTTTAAAAGAGAAAGTTACGATTGTTTAATGTTTCAGTTTAGCTAACAGAAAGTGGTAAGGATACTGCATGTCTGCAAGACAACAGGTATTTCCTGTACTTGCTAAAAAATGTTCTTAGCATGAAAAAAAAAAAGAAAAAAGGAAACTAATACAGCCACCACATACAGTAGAAGAACTGGTGAGCTGCAATAATTAACATTTTTTAGTTTATGATGCAAAGTTGGTATGATAACTTTAAAACTCTAAAAACTGAAATAAATCGTCAACACAAAGATATGCCAGCAGGCAGGGTCTTTTGATAGAAATTAATTTGTGCATGCATAAGAGTCCCATCACTAATGCCTGCCCGATGGGTGAAACAAGAAGATGACAGGCCCAGTCAAAGAGAAAAATAACATGACAGTCTGTGGATGCATGAAGCTCAGATTCTGCTTTAAAGGACACATAAAATAAAACCAAAACATTTGCAACATGTGATGATCATTAATCCCCTTTCACACGGGCTGTACGATCAGATCCGCCGGTCAGTTTTACAGGCGGATCTGATCGGACCCTCCATTCATCGCTATGGAGCGGAAGATGTCAGCATCGGCATGTCCGCTGACATCCGCCGTTATCTGATCCTGTCTGCAAAACCCAGACGGGTAGTGGTCCTATTTTCCATCTGTCTGGCGGATCAGATTAGATATAACTAGATATAATCAGATCAAAACAGACAGGCAGTCTGTTTTCACCTGATCTCCCCATAGAGGAGAGCGGGACAGTGCGTTTCCACTTTGCACAGTGAGCAGAGATGGACCCGCCATCCGCCTGCTCAGCGAGGATTAGCGGAGTGATTCCCTGTTGAGCAAGCAGATCCCACAAAAACGGAGGTAAAAGGGACCTAGGTAGGGAGGCATATAACATTACAGGAAACAATCAAGCAGGTTCAGTCTTACGTGTTAAGGTTATTGGGTGTTGGCAGAACACTGGAGAACTTCACTGCTCCCAATAGGTCTTCGTACACCACAACGTGTTCATTGCTTTTCTCTCGTACTTTTGCATGCCTGAATAACAATAACATACATATGTCACTTGGATGGCTTAGATCATAAAACCATAGAACACTAAAGACGGCTCTCAAAATAAAAGGTCAAATCTATGTTTATTGAAAATGTATAGATTGCATGGGGGATATGCTGTCAAAATTAATCACCCAGTATTTTGGGTATTACAGTGATAAATGATTTGCACCCAAGTAGTTACCCACCTCCCATGCCAATTACAAGGTGTCTCAGTTTGAGAGAAAAGATCCTCTCTTAATTGATCGATCTACAAGTATATAGCAAGGAGATGTTCTGCAACACTTTGCATTATTTAAAGCGGAGTTCCACCCACCTTTGGGGGGGGGGGGGTTCTCCCTCCTCCTCCTCTCCCTGTCGCCAAGCCAGTAGGAGAGAGGTGCAGGGCCTCGCGCATGCGTAGTAGGGTTCCCGGCGTGAAGCCGTATGGCTACACTGCTGGGTACCCTTAGCCGCATTGGCGGTGGCAGCACCCGACAGCTGATGGAAACATCAGCTGCGGTGCCGACATCACTGGACTCCAGGACAGGTAAGTGTCCTATTGTTAAAAGCCAGCAGCTGCAGTATATGTAGCTGCTGGCTTTTACATTATTTTTTTTTGGCCAGAGCACCGCTTTAAAGAGACTTTGTCACTGGGAGGACAGGGAGAAAAGTGCTTCAGGTAAAAGTGCAGGTGAGCAAAGGTACAAATACCTGCAGCAGTCTCAGTGGGGTTGATTTACTAAAGTTGGAGTGCAAAATCTGGTGCAGCTGTGCATATAGCCAATCAGCTTCTAAGTTGAGCTTGTTTAATTAAACTTTGAAAAAAAACAAAAAAACTGGAAGCCGATTGGTTTCTATGCACAGCTGCTTCAGATTTTGCACTCTCCAGTTATAGTAAATCAACCCATGTGTGTCCTGACGTGCACAGCTTTGACTTTCTCACTCATTCCCACCTCTTTCAGATCCTGGCCAGTGAGGCTGCCCATCCTAGTGAGGGGCCAATAGGAATGTATAGGTGGGACTTCGTGGCAAGCTCTGACTCCAATCAGATATGTTGGAGCTTTAACTACAAGAATAGACCAGTATTCACCAGTCTAGCATTCACCCAAAACAGGAAGAGATTTGGGAAACTGCTGCAAACATGCATACCTTTAGGTGCCAACACATCATGCCAACAGCAGTTTGCCCCTTCCCCCCCCCCCCCCCCCCAGTGAAAAGAGGGTCAATTCACTAAGAGTTAAATAAGGGCAAATACAATGCGGTAAAATAACGCATGTGGTAAATCAGTTGTGAAAGTTCAATTCACTAATAATTTAGTATTAAATAATGAATGAATCAATGAATATTTTTTCAATTTTTCGGTAACTACCGCATTTTCTTATGCGCCAATTTATCGCATGTCGGTGATTAAGGGTTATTTAAGGACATTTCCTTATAACAGGTTATATTTCTTTTGCAAAAATTTTTATCTAACCTTTTTTTTTTTTTTTTTACAGTAATCTGTTTTTGGAGGCATTGAAATTTGAACTACCTTCTCCAATTTATGTCCCCTGATGCTTGGTAATCCAAGATGTTGTCTTTTCCATGTGTTGTGCTCCTTTACTAAATTCATCATGCCATACATTGATAAAAATATATACTCAAGCCTTGCAAAAACAGCTTTATTCCTGTAATAATCCATTACAAAAAAAAAAAAAACCCACAGTGCTGATAAGGTAGGGGAGGGAAAAGATAGGTAGAGGCGTTTCACACGATAATTCGTGCTTTATCAATACCACATGGATAAAGCACAAATTATAGTGCGAAACATCTACCTATCTTTTCCCTCCCCTGCCTTATCAGCACTGGTTGTTTATATGGATTTTGTACAGTAATAAAGCTGTTTTTTGCAAGGATTGAGTGTGCAGCCATCCTATCTTTTGTGTTTGAATCTGCAGCAGTGGCAGGGAGTGCACCTCATCCGTGTGCAGTATGAGCATTACAGCCGGAGAACATCACCTGAGAGCAGCAGATTTTCTCTTTTCATAAAAAGGGGTTTTTTTTTTTGTAAATGTATGGCCTACAAGAGCTGTTGAAAGTGCTTTTTACTAGATTGTCTATTTTTGTCCCAATTTTGTGCTGCTGCCTATGTTTATATTGTGAAAACTAAAGAAAAAAAAAAAAAAAAAAAAACTTGGCTATATTTTTTTTTTTTTTTTAACATTTTTATTTATTTTTCGTGTTCCTATCCAAGTTCAATATGATGTAATGGTGTATATAACAAAAAAAGTATTACAGTGGCCATTTCAAGAGGTCACTTCTAGCTGGGATAATTGTCATGGTTGACATACTCAATTGTTGCACGTTTGGAAAGAAAAAAAAAAAAAAAAAAAGAAAGAAAAAAAGAAAGAAAGAAAGAAAGAAAGAAAGAAAGAGGGGGATGGGGAAAGAAAGTTTTTTGATGTTCAATTTCAGCCGATGTTTGCATTTAATTTGCACTGCACGTCCTGCCTTTTGATTTAATTAAAACAATATATAATAGAATGTAAATTATATTATATATATATATATATATATATATATATATATATATTTTATATATATATATATATATATATATATATATATATATATATATATATATATATATATATATATATATATACTCTGTCACTTTAAGAATTTATAATATGCTTGATTTGTTTTTTCCTTCTTAGATTTTAAAACAATTTTTTTTGTTTTATTTTTTTTATTTTTTTTGTGTACTCACAATGTTTAATGCCACATTTTTGTGTGTCTACTGCTGGTGGAAGTGTCAACTTTCTGTGGGTCCTCTGTGGCTGGAATTAGACCCCTTTCTGCAGGTGGAATAGTACCCCTTCTTGTGGGTGGAATTAGCCTCCCTGTGGGTGGAATGCTCCTTTCTGAGGGTTTGCATAGGTCCCTCTTTCTGGTACCGCACTGCTTACGGACACCAAAAGGGTGGTGTTAAATATTGTGCCTTTTTTTTTTTTTTTTTTGCGATATTTACCGCAAATTTTTTTGTTTACCGCAAATTTTTTTTTTTTTAATGAATTGGACCTGAGTAACAAATGAGTAACATGATACCCTTACCGCATGCGATAAAGCTTAGTGAATTGACCCCAAGGTCTCTTTAACCACATGCCAACCAACCGTCGTCCTTATACTACAGCAGGTCGGCACTTTCCCGCGAATCGCCGTAGCTATACGTCGGCCCTTTAAACAGCTCTAGCAGGTGCGCCCACTGCACAGCGGGGGATACGAGGTGCGTGGCCAGCGGACATCATGGCCGCTGGCCACGTGGGTATGAGAGCCAGAATGGGGATGTGTATGTAAACACACACACACACATCCCCATTTTGTCAGGAGAGGAGAGACAGATCATCTGTTCCTACTAGCTAGGAACAGCGATCTGCCTCCTCCTCTAGTAAGTCACATCCCCATACAGTTAGAAACACACCTAGGGAACACGTTTAACCCCTTGATCGCCCCTTAGTGTTAACCCCTTCTCTACCAGTGACATTTACACAGTAATCAGTGCATTTTTATAGCACCGATCGCTGTATAAATGTGAATGTCCCAAAAATGTGTCAAAAGTGTCCGATCTGTCCTTCGCAATGTCGCAGTCCCGCTAAAAATCGCAGATCGCCGCCATTACTAGTAAGAAAATTGAAACGTTTGCGCAAACCAATCAATGTACACTTATTGCGATTTTTTTTTACCAAAAATATTTAGAAGAATATATATTGGCCTAAACTGATGAATTTCTTTTACTTTTTTTTTGGATATTTATTATAGCAAATTGTATAAAATCTTTTTTTTTTTTTCAAAATTGTCGCTTTTGTTTATAGCGCAAAAAAATAAAAACCGCAGGAGGTGATCAAATACCACCAAAAGAAAACACTATTTGTGGGAAAAAAAAAGGACATCAATTTTGTTTGGGTACAGCATTGCACGACCGCGCAATTGTCAGTTAAAACGACGCAGTGCCGTATTGCAAAAAAATGGCCTGGTCATTAAGGGGGAAATTCTTCCGGTCCTTAAGTGGTTAAAAGGCCAAATAACATAACGCAGTTATTTGGGGAAGAAGCACATGTATGTATTAAAAAACACTCATACTATTCAAAATTAAATATATGAGACAAAGGTGGTTTGACAATTGTATTTAAAGTAGAACTCCAGCTATTTATCCTCCCCCCCAACGAATTTTGTAGAAAATAAATTATAACACGGCCCATCCATTGTCAGGGCCCCCTCCCGTCCCCTGCAGCAGCCGCTCACCGACATTGGGGAGCCAGAGCTGCAGGATTGAGTGACTGGACCAGATTAAAAATAAGTACACACAGATCTTTTTCATGCAGGATAGGTAGGAGTCGGAAAAAGGGAATATTTTGAAGTATAGACTTTTCTTCCACTTTAGGTCCCTGCATGCACACTATACAAACAGTATAAAATAGAACAATTTTCCTTACCACTGCACTGGCTGCCAGTTAGGAAGAAATGGACGAAATCCTGTTATACATTCAAATGCCAGGGTGCCAAAACTCCAGTAATCCACGGTGACAGTGTATTTCTGCTGTTCCAGTAATTCCGGGGCCTGAAAAATGAGAAGAAAATCACAAAATATTGAGGATGAGTAACTATGGGCAAAGAAAGCAGACAATGAGGTTAAATGGAAGAATAAGATGGGATTATAACACCTAATGGTTTTCATTGCCATCTGTGCCACTGCATCACCATATTTGTCCTGTTTACTATTAATTAGTGAAAGTGAAATTTTAAAAAAATCCCAAATTTTGGGTTGTCCCCAGAAAAGTAATAAAGGGGAAATTTTCCAATTGGGACACTAATTCTGGTGAGTGGTGGTGGGGTATGCTAAAGGAATTCCCTTAATTTGCAGGGATTTTCTCTCACTTCTTGCTTTGGGTATGAGACAAAGCAAGAATGGGACACAGGTGTCAAAAAAAAAAAAAAAAAAAACACCCTTCCTTACCCTATAGGTCTACTTTAATCATTAAAGAGGAAGTAAACCCGAAGGGGTTTTACTTCCTCTTTTGCTCTGTGCAAACCTTGCAAATTAAAAGCATAATGTGCTAGTATGCATCGCATACACCGCTCCTAAACTACTCCTGCCCATTGAAATCAATGGGGCAGCGCGGCAATAGTGCCGGCATAGCGCTGCTGTAACGGCGCTTTGCAGGCGGTTTTAACCCTTTTTCGGCTGCTAGCGGGGGTTAAAACCGCCCCGCTAGGAGCCAAATACCGCCGCTAAAACGACAGTAAAGCAGCGCTAAAAATAGCGCCGTTTTACCGCCAAAGCCCCAGTGTGAAAGGGGCCTTATTCTAGGCTTACCTATAGGTAAAAGTAAGACAAAAGGGTTTACAACCACTTTAACCAGTCCCTGGGTCTTTTTCTTCCTAAATCCCCTTGAATCCCAGAGTGTTTTCTTCGTCTCTTTGTGGGTCTTAGTTCTGCACATTATATCTTTACCGTCTGTAGTCTAGTACTAGATTATATATATATTTTTTTTTTTTTGGGGGGGGGGGGGCAGTGGGGGACCTTGATTTGGAAGAAAATTAGGAGACATATTTTTATTCAGATATAAAAACATAATCTTTCCCTAATTTGCACACCCCAAAATAAAATTACCAAAGTCTGTTGACGTGTAACATTAATGAGATTAAGTCGGGTTAAAAAGGGCACAAATTAGAATGGTGACTTTTTCACAGATTTGCTAAAAAGAGGAACATTGTTCTGTAATACACTTTTTGTAGGCAGAAGGTGTGCCGGCAGCACATATTAACAGGTTCTGGACAGCCTTACACACATTTACTGCGGCAAGGCGGCCTGGCTGCGCAAAATGACATACTTGTACGTCGTTTCGTGCAGTGGCCACTGGTGGCTGGTCATGCGCTGATTGGATAGAGATGGAGCCAATTGTCCGCCGACCACCCATGATCGTTCCCGCGAGAGGCAGAACGGCGATCTGCCTATGTAAACAAGGCAGATCGCAGTTCTGACAGGGGAGAAGGTGGAGATCTTGTGTTCCTGCGATGCAGGAACACCGTTCTGTCTTCACCCAGTCAGACCATCCCCCACACAGTTAGCAAGCACCCCCTAGGGACACACTTAATTAACCCTTTGATCGCCCCGATGTTAACTCCTTCCCAGCCAGTGTCATTAGTGCAGTAGCAGAGCACTGATCACTGTATTAGTGTCACTGGTTCTCAAAAAAAAGTGTCAAAAGTGTCAGTTAGGTGTCCAATTTGTCCGCCGCAATGTCACAGTCCTGAAAAAAACAAAACAAAAACGCTGATAGCCACCATTACTAGTAAAAAAAAAAAAAAAAATATCCCATAGTTTTCAGACACTATAACTTTTGCGCAAATCAATATACACTTTTTTTAATCAAAAATATACAGCTATATACATATTGGCCTAAATTGGTGAAGAAATTTAATCACTTTTTTTTTTTTTTTTTATATATATCGGATATGTTTTATAGCTGAAAAATAAAAAAATATTTTTTTTCTTCAAAATTGTCGCTCTTTTTTGTTTATAGCCCAAAAAATAAAAACCACAGGAGGTGACCAATACCACCAAAAGAAAGCTCTATTTGTGGGGAAAAAAATACATCAATTTTATTTGGGTACAGCGTCGCACGACCGTGCAATTGTCAGTTAAAAGAATGCAAAAAATGGCCTAGTCAGGAAGGGGGGCAGGGGGAGGGTAAATCTTCCAGGGCTGATGTGGTTAATCTCCGCATGCGTGCTCAGTATGGGGATAAAGTTCTCTCCTGTGGACTAGTTTATGAGTGGGAGGTTATGGAACACCCAGCTTACAGTCCGGATTTAGCTCCACCTGATTTCCACTTTTCTGGACCGTTCAAAGACGCTTTAAGGGGAAGAAGATTTTCATGCGATAATGATGTGAAAGCAGCGGTGTGTCAGTGGCTACGCACTCAATCAAAACATAATTTGCTGATGGCATTAAAAAATTGGTACGATACTGGGAAAATGCATTGCAAAGGAAGGTGATTATGTAGAAAAGTGATGTCGTTTGTTTTTGAAATTCTTAATAAATTAATAAAGAGAGTTTATATATTATAAATATATATTTTTTCCTTTTTTATAGGTGATGACATTATCTCCGTTTTCAGGGGCTTAAAGAGATGGTGGTGGCGAAAAAGCCTTACACCGATTTTCCCAGTGAATGGCTGTGCAGGAAGTGGGGGGGGTGGGGTCCATGTCAGCACAAGTCTGACCATCAAAGAATAGGCAGGCATTTTCTCCCAGCACAGATAGAAAACTGACCACACTGGGAAGAATGTGCATCTATGTCTAATGTAGTCAGTTTTTATAGGAAAGCAGAGGGACTGGCAAGATCACCAGGTTCTTCACACAAAGAAAGCAATAAAAACAGGACAAGATACTTTTTAACACAAGTACATGGTACAGCAGGCACATATCAGGAATATGAAACATTGGGGTAACATATTCTTTAAGAGCCGAGAGAATTCCTGCAGATAAGTTTTTTTTGTTATGTACTTGCATGGATAAAAACCATGGTTAAATTAGCATTTTATCGCATTTTATTTCCATAACTTACACCTAAATATTGTAACACAACCAGCCAATGAGAGGTAGGTGCAGAGGCAAGCAGGCATCTAGTCAATGCAAGTGAAATTTGTCCCTCCTTTATCAAGAGATTTGCAAGACATCTTGACCATGTAGTCATTAAAGCGTTTGAAAATCCAACATTTCATATTCCTGATATGTGCCTGCTGTACCATGTACTTGTATGAAAAAGTATCCTATTCTCTGTGTTCCTGCCAGTACCTCTGCTTTCCTATTAAAAACTGACCACACTAAACAGGTGAACGGTCCGTTCTCTAGCTATGCTAGGAACCCCGTCTGCTCTCCTCTGATGATCAGACTTATCCTGACATCCCCCCCCCCCCCCCCGCACAGCCTTTCACTGAAAAGATCCGTGTGCTGCAGCTTCTCCTCCCCCAGCTCTTGCAGCTGAGAACAGAGATTACGTAATCACTTTTTTTTTTTATATCTATAGTTACACAAAGATTTTGCATTTATTTCTATTTTAAACTGAATGGGATGTTTTACAATATGAGGATTTACATACATTTTAAAGCTGTCTGCAACAGACCTGGCAGCAATTTTCACAGGAATAAAATAATACATATTTAAAAAATGGTCTAAGTCCAGTTCTTACCATCTCTTTGCACTCTCCGGTTTTGGTAAATCAGCCCCAATGTTACTGCAAAATCTGGTGCAGCTCTGCATAGAAACTAATCAGCTTCCAGGTTTTATTCTCAAAGCTTAATTGAACAAGTTGAAATTAGAAGCCGATTGGCTGCCATGCACAGCTGCACCAGATTTTGCATTTGCCAGTTTTAGTAAATGAACCCCACAGTGTGTGTGCTACCACAATACACATTAAAAGACATTGGTGCCTTGAGTTGCTACTTATTCTGAATAGCACCCTAACTCAACCTGCTGACAGATTTCCATCGCGGCCCACCAACTTCTAAAAACAGTGCATGCACATAGAGGGACATTACCGGTACTCCTCATCTGCACTGCGTTTTCCTGCAACATTCTTGAGAACACCACCAACCTAGCATTACTTCACATTTATTAAATAAGAAACCCAAATAAGCCTTATTTTAACTAAAAACAGGAAGTCTAATGAGTTAAAATGTTTCCCAGTTTAATTTACTGTTTGATAAGGGCGTAAGCTATGGGAAATTTCTCTCTTCAAAAGGACCTTGCTGCGTTTTTATCTGGCTGGAGTCCATTATATAAATAACCAATCTAGTGTGCGTTTCCTTTCCCACAGAAGATGTGAAACATTAGCAGACACATTTGCTTAAAGTAGAACTCTCTCTCGATCAGCATTGACTATTTTTAATCCTTATGCTGCTAGCATTAGTAAATATATTAGGAAAGTATAGCAATATTTGCTTGTTTAAAAAAAAAAAAAAAATCTACATTTCTTCAATTACTTCTTGGTTTCCATGTCCAGACATCCCAGGAGTCTTCAGGAGGGGAGGAGGGGTTTTCTCAGCTAAGCACACCCTCTTGCCTGCGTGCCTGAACTAAAGACAGATAGATTCCAGAAGTAAATGTTACACGAGTCATCTGCCCTTCGTCAAGATGTCCATGGCCAGAAATGCCAGGTGGTGTTTTTCAAAGTGATTTCTCAACAAAATAAAGCATGGATAGATGGGAGAGTTTGCTTTGAATATTAAAATTAATTCAATAGCATTTTGGTTTGTGATGCTCAAATGAAGTGTAGTTCCATTTTTTCCATTTACCAACTTATACCCATTCATTCCATTACTTCTTGTTTCAGATTTAATAACCATGCATCTGCCTCTGAAGAGTGAGCAGAGACTCGCAAAACGCCTCAGGCACCATCGATGCTCTCTATGTGTTTATACTGCTGGGTACTTTTGTTGCGAGCATCATTGCTCATACATTGTTTTAATTATGTATGTACAACTTTCTACCTCTTATCATGTATGTTATCTACTGATTCAGCAATTTCACAATGTATTTGTTGTTGTTCAACGAATGTGTATGAAGTGCAATGAATTGATATTTGTTTTTTGCCTTGCTGTTAACTTGGCCACTATGCCGGGCAACGCACAATTATTGCTGTTCCCACTTGGTAATACAGCATTTGTAACCAATAAATTGATTTTATTACATTTTCTTGTGAACGTATGCCGAATCTCTCCCACCTCACTCAAAGTCGCAGGGCTATCTGTCCTTTCTTGTGTAATTTAGGGATGGAGGTGGTAGAGTGGTCTTTCCAGAGCTTAACCCCCTTTCTCTATGTAACCCGGGTGGAAGACACCCAATCAGCCCAAAATTTGCTCTGTTCTGACTGCTGGCCACCGTTCACCACTACATCAAGTGCATCATTATTATTTTCTGCCCAGTTGGCTCTGGCTATTGTCACCTTGGGGGCTCACTGTGGGCTTATTGGTTCCCCCTCGCCCTTTGCCTCGATGTTGGCGCTGTCTGTCCAGCTCGGGGGCTGCATTGTGCACAAGGGAGGTGCTTCTGACCTCCTACTGTCCTCGCCTGCCCTTTTGGACTAGCGTGGCCACCTGCACTTTGTTTTCCACGCCCACACTGTGACGTCCCCCGACTTCACAGTTGTGGGCTGTGTGGAACATCACGGACGGAGGGATGGTGTTTGCGTCTGCACACCCCCCATGACGGCTGACGTCACCGACGCCAGTTCGTCACATTCTGTAGATGACGCTGGGGGCGGAGCTTCTGGATCCGCCATGGGGATATCCGGTTGTTCGGCACGGCTGCAGTTCGCATTCAAGGTTTGTTGGTCTGGTGCAGTGGTCACAGGTCTGGAAATGCACCATTCATGCTTGGGGTTGCTCAAACTTTTTGCAGGTATTACATCCACCTCTCCATACTCACTGTGTGGGTGGCACTATTCCCCCATATACAACAGAGTTTGTTGATTCATTTTATTGGTATTCACTCACATATTTTACTGTTTTTTGTTTCTTATTTCAGTCATTGCATCCCCCTTAGCCTCCCAGCCCACACTACCTGTCGCCATGACTGGGTATACACATTACATACCTGTTCGATCAGTCAACCATATACATACATATACGCACATGGAACACAATAGGCTTTGCTCTTTTACACACTAGTATGCTAATTTCAATCATTCTAATTCACCATCTTATGCTTAAACTGTGTTTCCATTTTTTATAGGGCCATGGGAGAGGTGCCCCTCGCGTGTCCCACTTCTGCCTCTCAGCCTTAAAGGAATGGGTTTTTTTCCCCCCTCTTAGGCAAAATGTCTTTTTTTTTTTTTTTTTTTTGCTTTTAAAAAGGTAAATGAGAAATCTGAAGTCTTTTTGACATGAAGATCTCTCAATAAAGAGGACCTGTCATGCTTATTTCTATTACAAGGGATATTTCTTTGTAATAGAAGTAAAATTGATCAAAAAATAAATACATAAATTTAAAAAAAGGGACGGTG
Organism: Aquarana catesbeiana; assembly: GCF_042186555.1. Taxonomy (NCBI): domain Eukaryota; kingdom Metazoa; phylum Chordata; class Amphibia; order Anura; family Ranidae; genus Aquarana; species Aquarana catesbeiana. The sequence continues at coordinate 619,841,718 of NC_133326.1, read as the reverse complement.
TAAAAATAATAAGTAAAAAAAAAAAAAAAATATAAAGTGCCCCGTCCCTCCGAACTCGCCGCAGAAGCGACTGCATACATAAGTCGGGCCTACATATATAAATGGTGTTCAAACCACACATGGGAGGTATCGCCGCGATCGTTAGAGCAAGAGCAATAATTCTTGCACTAGACCCCTCTGTACCTCTGAACAGGTAACCCGTAAAAATGTTTAAAGCATCGCCTATGGAGATTTAAGTACCGTAGTTTATCACACATTCCACAAGCGTACTCAATGTTAAAGCATGTTAGGTATCCATTTACTCGGCGTAACATCCTCTTTCACATTATAGAAAAAAAAAAAATTAACTGGCTAACGTTACTGTTTTGTTTTTTAATTCATTAAAACTTTTTTTTTTAAATGCGTTTAACCACTTAAGGACCAGCCTCGTTTTGGATTTTAGGTGTTTACATGTTTAAAACAGGTTTTTTTGCTAGAAAATTACTTTGAACCCCCAAACATTATACATTGTTTTTTTTCTAACACCCTAGGGAATAAAATGGCGGTCAATGCAATACTTTTTTTCGCACCGTATTTGCGCAGCGGTCTTATAAGCGCACTTTTTTTGGAAAAAATTCACTTTTTTCAATATAAAAATAAGACAACAGTAGAGTTAGCCCAATTTTTTTTTATATTGTGAAATATAATGTTACGCCAAGTAAATTGATAGCCAACATGTCACGCTTCAAAACTGAGCCCGCTCGTGGAATGGCGTCAAACTTTTACCCTTAAAAATCTCCATAGGCGACGTTTAAAAAATTCTTTAGGTTGCATGTTTTGAGTTACAGAGGAGGTCTAGGGCTAGAATTATTGCTCTATCACTCTACCGGTCGCGGCGATGTGTGGTTTGACCACCGTTTTCATACGTGGCCGCTACTCACGTATGCATTCGCTTCTGCGCACGAGCTCGTCAGGACGGGGCGCTTTAAAAAAAAAATTTATTTTTTTTTCTTATTTATTTTACTTTATTTTTTTTTCACTGTTTTTAAAAAAAAAAAAAAATTGGATCACTTTTATTCCTATTACAAGGAATGTAAACATCCCTTGTAAGAGAAAAAAGCATGACAGGTCCTCTTAAATATGAGATCTGGGGTCAAAAAGTCCTCAGATCTCATATTTGGACTTATATGCAAAAAAAAAAATAAAAATTGTCATTTGAAAAAATTACAACATAAAAATATGCCTTTAAGACCTATGGGCGGAGCTGACGTTATGACATCGCTTCCGCCCTCCTATGGTATGGAGACGGGTGGGGGCCATCTTCCCCTCATTCGTCTCCATACCACAGACGGGAAAGGTCCCGATCGCCTCCGCCGCTACCGACGGCTCCGGTAAGTGGAGGAGGGCGTGGGAGAGCAGCGGGTGGCACCTCTCCCGCCGCCGATAACGGTGATCTCTCAGCGAATCCGCCGCAGACAAATGCCATTTTATTCTCTAGGGACTCTGCTAAAATAATAATATATATAATGTTTGGGGGTTCTAAGTAATTTTCTAGCAAAAAATACTGATTTTTACTTGTAAACAACAACAAATGTCAGAAAAAGGTCTGGTCTTAATGTGGTTAAGCAGTGCAAGGAGTGATAGTGATGAAAACAACACTTATAAACCCACAGCAACCAAGACAAAGTTTACTATGATGACTGCTCTTTAGTTGCTATGGGTTACACACATTCCACATCCCCTTTTTACATAGGAAGGCCTCGCTGAAGAAGTCTCCATTTGGCGCTAAATAAATCCTGTATAATAATAATAATTATTAAAAAACAAAAAAAACAAACAATGAAAAACAAAAAACAACAAAAAGAGTGAAAACACACTGATAGAAACCACAAGACAACCATGACCCAAGATGTCTGTGATAGTAATCTTATGCAGGTCATGATATATCTATAGTACGAGTTTTTCACATTCAACTGGACCTGTTGTGTAATGTTGAAGACATTACGTAGCTTATCCAATCCACTTCTTCAGTAAAGCTTTTAGAATTGAAGAAGTGGCTTGGATAAGCTACGTCATGTCTTTTTACATTACAGGACAAATCCAGTTGAATGTGACCAACTACTACTAGACATGACCCAGAACTTCAACTGATCTTCATAAAGCGACTTCACACATCTAAACCCTAAAAGGGTCGAATGTTTTGGCCACACAGTACCAGCAAAATTCCAATAATCAATTTTCTACTTCAGGCGAAATAAAGGAAGAAGTATCTGACGAGTCTCTCTGAGTCATTGAATCATTTTTAGTAATAAGGCCCTTTTCACATTAGTCTGAGAAGAACGTGGTTGCTTTCAGTGTATGTTTTGGATGATGGGTATTTCTGCTTTCAGAACATAAGTGCCTTTGTTGTATATAAACAATGTCACTGCCCATTATGGAACTTCACTTAAAGCTGAACTCAGGGCATAAGAACTTTAAATTTAAAGTGATTGTAAAGTCAAATGTTTTAAAAATAAACAAGCATGTTATATTTACCTGCTCTGTGCAATGGAAATGCACAGAGCAGCCCCGATCCTCCTCTTCTCAGGTCCCCCGCCGGCACTCCTGGCCCCCCTATTCTTTTTTTTTTTTTTTTTTTTGTAATCTTTATTTTACTATTATGCTAAAAGCATACATTTTCATACAATAAAATAAGATAACAAGGACAACATAAGATACAGAGACCACAACACATGTGAATCACAGCAAATAGCACAAAGCACCACTGCTCAAATGATAGCCACAGGGGCATGCTAAGTATCCTGAACATGAAAACAAGCATGTCACCCTCTAAACTTGGGGTCAGATTGTTGGTGGGTGCGTCTCTATGAGGGGGATGGTAATTATCAGGGGGGGCTGGCTCTAATGTCAAAAGCCTCCAAGGTCAACAGCTTAATGGGCCCCACTAAGAGAAGCATCCAGCAAGAACAAGCCCAGAAACATCAGGACAGCGACCCCATCAATCTGAGTATTAAAATGCATGGCGTATATGTGGCATGTAAGACCATAACACACATGGGTGGGGTATAGTAGCAATAAAAAAAGGGGGTGGAAGGAAGCAAAACAGAGGGGGATGGGGACAAAGAAGGGCATGTATGCCCGGGAGGGGGAGAACAGCGAGTACCTCAGTGAGAAAGTAAATCCTTGAAACAAGAAAATGTATCTGTTCCGTATGTAAGGTTATTACATAAAAAAAAAAAAAAACGTAAAAGACAAATACCAACCAGATCAGAATATATGTTAATAAATACATCAGGACATGAGTGGCAAAACTGTTACCAAAAACCAGGGATATAGCATAAGAGCATGCGGCAGGGTCATAGGCAGCCACGAGACCAGCAATTCTCACATATGGGGAATACTATAACAAAAAAGCTATGACGATCCAAAGGCCCTGGACATATAGCGCATCCAATGGCCCAGACTGAATACAAATTTACTATAGCGATGGCTCCTCCTCTTCTCGGTGTGCCACCATAGGAAGCCCTTCCTAGTGTGCCACATCGGCGGGCTCGATCCCAAGCTGCGCTGCCTGCATCCATACACACCTTGTCTCAGGATGTGACTGACAGAAGCAGGAGCCTATGGCTCACGCTGCCTCAGCAAAGCCTGAGAGAGAGTGGGGAGCACTGCTAGAGATGGGCACAGCACTGCAACGAATGAGGCAAGTATAAGGGGGCATAATGTTACCTAAAAATTTTTTACCTAATGCAGGAAATAGTAAAAAAAAAAAAAAAAAAAAAGGCTTAGGCTTTAGAACCACTTTAAAAATATTCTTTAACCCCTTAATGACATAGGGTAAAACAAATCACGCCTGAACTCAATTTTGCAACCTTGAGAAAAAGATACAAATGTAGCTCTCTCCATTCAAAAAAACAGGGGCGGGCTTAACAATCACTGTTCTCTGTGATAGCCAATCACAGCAATCAAATGATGGGGCACCCCCATTCCTGATTGTTAGTAGGAGCTCTCAGTGAGAGCTCAAGCTCTGTGCTGGGAGCACACTGTGGAGTGCACTCTCAACATAAACACAGTGGCACATATATGCAGCCCCCACAGAAGACGACTCCCCCCTGTGAGGCCACATATACCCGTACAAGGGTTAACAGGCACATAGGATAAAAAATCCACTTGGTGTGTACCCAAATGCCCTTACAAATGCAGATATTACCTTGTAAAAATAATAGTGACATCACTGTGATGCACACAGACAGCACAGTTGAGGGAGGGACCCAGCAGGCCCACCCACTACAGGCTACTTGCAGAAAACTACAGGAGGGGGTGAAGACCAGACCAGTCACCCTGCACAAGAAGAGAGAGAGCAGCAGTGACCAGTCTGTATTACAGGAAGCTCCTGCACAGAGGTAATGTTTTACACTGGATTACTACACTGATCTAGTAGACATAAAAGAGTCATGTGGTATTGAATCTTGGTTTGCTTTTTGTATTTGCTTATACTGGAGTTCAGTTTAAAACCTGTAAGTGTTTATGGATTCTGTTCAGAATATGAAACAATTGATTCAATTTATTAAAAGGCACCTCTGCTTCCTATTGCTCAGATACATCCTGGCATGCATTTGTGAATTTGGTTACTTACCAGATACTGTAAGGTGCCCACAAAGGAGGTGCACAAACTGCCCTGGTCCAGTTCCTTGGCATATCCCAGGTCTATTATCTTATGAATCAGCTAGAAATAAAAAAAATATATACATATAACAGCTGACAAAAAATAGAATTATTTTGATTCTTTGAAAAATGTATTCTGCCCTTGGAGGACTTTAATGCTTCTGAGGTGAACAGTAAAATTAACATATTATAATAGTATAATACCAGTTCTTGTATATTGGTATTCTCCATAAGGGATAGTGTGCATGGTTATTTTGAATCGGTGTTGCTGTTAGAGATTACTAAAAACGCCCCATGCCCAAGCGATAGCTCCCGTTTGTGACACCTTCAGCAAGCACTTGACAAGCTTTTTTGATACTTGTCAGCAACAAGCTGGGGTTTATTTACCAAAATTGGAGAGTGCACAATCAGGTTCACTTCTGCATGGAAACCAATCAGCTTCCAGATTTTATAGCCAAAGCTTAATTGAACAAGCTGAGGTTAGAAGCCGATTGGTTTTTATGTAGAAGTGAGCCTAATTTTAAACTCTCCAGCATTAGTAAATAAACCCCACTACGTCAGCCATTCCTCCAGAATCATACAAAGACAACAACAACAGAGACCTATGCAATGCAATGCAAAGTAGGGCTGAAACGAACGATTATTTTCATAATCAATTAGTTGGCCGATTACTGTTTCGATTAATCGATTAATAACATCAAAAGAAAGTGTGGTGTGTAATTTAGTTAATATGTAAAAGTTTTTTTTTTAAAAAAAAAAGGTAATTTATTCTTAAATATCTCTATGCAGTGGTGAATATAAATAACCAACTATATGGTTAGGGAGCAAAATCTCTAATCCACTCTGAGAATAACAGACAGAAGAGAGATACTGTATATACTATTAGAGGAGATATACTGTATATACTATTAGAGGAGATATACTGTATATACTATTAAAGGGTGAATCTGGTAAATATCAGACTCAGAGATCCAATTTTTGTATTAAAAAGAAACAAACAATGTCTTCCTTCAAAAAAAAAAAAAAAAAAGTAATTTTAAGAACGTTCGTTTGATTTCTAATCGTTAGTGGGGTCAAATCGACGTTCATTTACAACCACAGTGACGGGAAAATTTGGAAATAACAGAAAACTTCTTGGTCAAAGGAATTTTCAGACAGTGTATGTGGTTTTCGTTCAGAGATTACATTCATTTTAAATAGAAATGTTAAAAGCAAGTGAAAATTTCAAACAACATTCTTTCATTCAGCGAATGTATAAAGATTTTTCGTCTGAATATTCTCGTCTGAAAATCGATCGATGTGGCCAGCATAAGGCTCGGTACACACCTATGCAGTTTGCTTGTGATCTGTTTCTGCAGTGCTTTTTGATTTTTGCGCACGTGATTTTGCTGCAATTTGTGTTTTTGCATTTTTTTTGGCCAATTTTTTGTTGGGCAGATTAAAAAACACAAATTTCTGCAAAAACGCATTACATGCTTTTCTGCAGCTTCTCCATTAAAGTATATTGAACCAAAAAAGCATTGTTTTGCGTTAAAAAAAGTCTCTGACCCTTTCCAAACAAGGCAGTGGCTGAAAAAAGCATAGATGTGAACGTGTCCCATAGGAAACCATGTAAATGAACTGTAGTATGTTTCTGCAAAAAGCACCAAAAAACACACATACTGTAGATATGAACCAGGTCTAAAACGTTTAGTAAAATAACGGGGTTAAATAAAATGAGCCCTTTATAGTACAAAAAAAGCAGATAATCACTACTGTAAGGGGTTCATTTTTTTACTGTAGAACTGTGAAAGTAATATCTACAGTAGCGATTATTTGCTCTTTTTGTACTATAAAGGGCTCATTTTAGTTTTTTAACCCCATTATGTTACTGGCCGATTAATTGATTATGAAAATAGTATTTTCATAATCGATTAGTTGCCGATTAATCGATTAGTTGTTTCAGCCCTGATGCAAAGTATCCACAGACTTTCATAGTGCCGCTTGCAGCATCCAAATCACAGCAATCCAAAGCAATGGAAATGCACATGTGAATGACTACTAATATTAATTTACAAGTTAAACATTAAACACAGCATTTGGGAAGCGTTTTCATTTCTTTCAATCGCTTACCAAACACCTGTGAACACACGTTAAAAGTACCCCTATAGGTGAAATTCCCCTTCATGATCAGCTAAGCACTGTGCCACGTCAACCTACCCTGCTCTCCCCTTGCTGCAGCACAATGTTTTCTGGCTTCAGATCTCTGTGGATTATTCTGTTCTCATGGAGATATCGAAGAGCTGAAGCTGTAAAAATAAATAAATAAGCAGAAAATGTGTAATACTGCAATAGTAATAAAAAGGAAAAAAAAAAAAAAAAAAAAAAAAAAGAAGGAAGAATCACACAAGTGTGCACAGGTTTACCATTCTGCCCTACTTCAAGAACGGACAAGGATTAAACTATATCCTATTCAGGGATGTCATGAGAATGCTAGTGCTTTTCTATTTAGTTATCTATATTATTCTGTTTGCAAATGGGAACTGTCACCCATATGTAGTTGTGGCATGTGCTTTACCATGTGCACACAAAACAGCACAAGTGCCTCATGGAAAGCACACCGAGAAATATATTTATAAAACCCAAAATTTAAGTTGTCACCACAGTGAGATAAGAAAATATGAGAGAAAGTCTTTCAGTGTAGACACTCGTTCCAGTGACAGTTGTCTAAAGTGGGATTTTTGCATTTTGGAGATCTTCGTGGAATGCCTTCAGGACAGGATAAGAACGGTAATCTCTCCAGATGGACACAGGTATTTTATCCAAATTTACAAAAAAAGTTCTGTCTACTCCCATAAGAACCGGCATGTGACCCACATGAACCTTGCATAAATGTTTTTGCCCTTTCACTATATTTAAGGTGATCACAGAGTCCATCAAAGTATAAATAGATATATAGAATGCTAGAAGGATATACGAAGCAACTCACAGACGGGATGCTTTGTAGTAGCATGAGGAAAATTTGTTTTAGGCTTCAAAGGTGCAAAGACCCGCACTTCTGTGTCCAGAGCTGTGCATCTGTCCCTGTACAGATCTAAACACCGGCATGTGCAAGAAAACCCCTGAAATCACTGCGTCCGTCCAGGCTGTAATGGATTTTGACAGGCTGGCTGCAGTAACAAACACCTGTCATTTCACAAGACCCATCCACACAAGTCTATACGCCTAGAAAATAATGGCTTATTTTATGTATGACCTGCAGTTCCCAGTTTACTTAACCCGCTGGCCCTGTAAGGGGTTTGGCATTCCAGGAGGAGGGTGGGGCAGGGCCTGTGACCACTATGGTTGGCTGTCATGCGTTGGAAAACTCCCGATCACAAGAAGCGATCAGGAGCTTTTCCTGAGCCGCCAGTCACTGTGTCAGGAGGGCGCGCGCTCTCAGCACAGCTCTATCGGCCCTAATGCATGCAAATATGCGGCCCGATGGCGCTAAGGCCTGGGCACCAAGAGTGGCGCCTAGGGGTTAAAGTGGTAGTAAAGTTAGGTGGATGATTTTTACCTACAGGTAAGCCTAGAATAAGGATTACCTGTAGGTACAGTAAATATCTCCTAAACATGCACTGTTTAGGAGATATTTACTTTAGCAGCAGGCGCTGACGTCACCGGAGCATGCACACTGCGCCCGGAAGGAAGACTGGGTGCAGATGGAAGCTCCTACATTGGTGACAGTGCGCCGCTGGAGGGCCTCAATTTCTGGTAAGTCCGTAATAATGTGCTAATATGCAGTGCTTACTAGTACATTATGACTTAAAAATAATTGTGTGTGGACCTCTGCGCTACTATCCAATGGCACATGTACTGCCGTGTACTGAAAGTGTTGCTGCAAAATCTATAGTGTACACATACATGTTCAAAATATATTATATAAATTCCCCAAGCATAATGTATCGAGGCATTTTGCCGAGATCCATAACAGCAATCCGACAGAAATGACATTTTGGAGCATAGAACGTTATCACAAATCATGGAGAGGGAATCACAAAATTAGAAGCTTAAGCCAAAAGGAATCCCAGTGGATTCATAAAATGAATACATTAGCACCCAATGGGTTAAACATAGATTTCGACCTAAATTGCTTCATTAGTGATTATTGATTTGTGTATACACTATACCATCGCTTTATTAGCATATATGGATTGGTTTATCTATTATATTCTATGTTTTGTAAACCTTGTGCGAAATTTCCGGTATACCGATATTCCAGCTCTATTTCATTTTGGACCACTCAAAACCAGAGATTTATCTTTTAATTATAATTATTTAAGTAATCCTCAGTGATCTTCCAATAATATAAGATATTCGGACCCCATACAGAAGGATTTTTGTTAAACACCGGCTGCATACAGCAACAGGTAATTTATATTATGTAGACGTTGATGCTCCTACAGGATAATAGCATTCACACTTTTTTTACAAAGAATCTCTATTGAAATAGGATCACTGTCTTAGTATGTTAGTACTTACACAAGGTCTAAACAAGCAGGCTTTTATGCCGCTAGGTACGTTAAATAATAATGAGTTTTATATTTTTATAATTTCATGTATTTATATTAAAAAATGTTATTCATGAAAGAAATTATTTTAACAGAAATTTTTTCTTGACATTTCAACATTCTTAAGATACCTGTATCGCCACTACAGGCAACCACAATATTGTATTTTTATTCCACATTATTATCTGCTGTGGATTGCTAGTTATAATGAAACCCAAGGCTAATTGAATTTTAACCACAAGATGGCAGCACTCATATAAATATTCATATAGATGGAAACAGTTTGGTGAATACATTTTTATAATAAAGGTATCTTCCTCGTTGAAACAAATAAGAATGATATAAATCCTCTATTAAATACATTAAGGTCGATAAACTATCTTCATATAGATCGCTCAAAACAGCGCACACATATTCATACTGTTTCCATCAACCCAGACTACACAAACATGGCGTCCCAGCCACTTCCTGTTATTCACTATAAAGGAGCTAAGGTTTTAGCCAATCAGATTCCCTGAGGAAGTCACGAGGTCACGTGACGTAACGCGTAGGAACCCGGAAGCGTAATACTAACAGCTAAACACTCTGCAACCCTCTTTGCTGACACTGCGTACCGGAAGTCTCGTACTCGGTGACGGCGGTACACCACCACATACTGTACTATCGCAGGCACTATATTATGCAGAGTGCGCTGTATAGTTTAAATTTTTTAATAAACCTTCGTTTTTTATATTACACTATGGGAGGCCCCCTTGGTTTTTCCTTCTGTCTTTTTGACACAAGCCCCATGAATCGGAGCTTAATTCAGTGAGGATCCAGCACGGACATCCATCCATCCAAAGCCAGCTAACATCATCCGGCAAGATTCGGAACATCCCATTTCACCAGCACTCAGCACTGTATACAAGGTTTTGTTTTAAGTCTCTAAAGAGCACTGAAGATACTTTGCACACTGAAGATGTAAATTTGGATATTGAAATTTTTTTATTTTTTTTTTTATTATTTACTACTTGTGGAGTATGAGTTTTCCAAGTCACGGTATTTTTCCCACAATCACCATTCAATATTTTTCAAAATGTTTTTGAATTAATTTACCTTTAAACTTCATTGGCACTAATTATTGTTTTAACGAGGTCATGTTTAGGAATTAATGGTTATTGGCACTTTGAATTATTTTTGGTGTTTTGCGCGAAATCACTTATATACTGATTACATTATGACTTAAACCGCCCAGGGCCCATTTTTTTGTTTTCTTTGCAGTTTACTACCGCTTTAAGTCAGCTCAATGAGCAATAAATGCCAATTGGCTTGCTGTAGTTTGTAGGTGGCTTTTTCCTAAATAAGCCAGTAGCTGTATACATTGAGAACGATACTCACAAATATCAGTCAGGAGAGTAAGGATCGCTCCTTCTTTCAGTCCACAACAATTTTCATATTGATTCAAGTGCTATATAGAAGTAAAAATCAATCAATGCAAGAAAAATACAGGAAAATTAAAGTTTTTTCCACTGCCTACATACTGAAAGTTATTATACACTCTGCTACATCACATGTTTGATGTGGGCAGGCTACACCCTGTAGTATGTTCAGCAAGCACAATTTCAATTATGAAGACATCTACTATTGTCATCTGCAGCCTAAAGACTGACAGACTGATCTAGAATGATCTGTGCACAGTACACATAAACTGATGAGATGTCATTTTTCTAGCACAGGAAAAAAAATGGAAGCTCCAGACTAGCTGCTATGACCAAGCAACACAAAAGTAGCAACTGCTCCAATCAATTTATAATTAGCCTTTTAAAATAAGGTGCACATGGAAAGGCCAGGTATGCATGGAGTGAGCCCATTTCTTTTTAACCACTTCAATAAACGGCACCACCTTTCTGTCCAGGCCGATTTTCAGCTTTCAGTGCGGTCATATTTTAAATGACAAATTGCACGATCATACAACACTGTACCCAGAAGGAATTGTTAACATTGTTTTCACACAAATAGAGCTTTCCTTCTGGTGGTATTTAATCACCACTGGGGTTTTTATTTTTTGCAAAACAAAAAAATTTTAATTTTTGAAAAAAAAAAAAAAAAAAAAACCACGAGGTTTTCTTCACTTGTGTTTTAAAATTTTGCAATAAATAGTCTTTCTTCATAAATTTTGGTCAAAATGCATTTTGCTACATTTCTTTGGTGAAAATAACCCAAATCAGTGATTATTTAGTCTGTAGGAAAGTTATACAGTCCACAAACTATCATATATATTTGTAAAGTGATCAATCCTGATGTACTGACGGCCCATCTCATTTCTTGAGTCCCCAAAACGCCAGGACAGTACAAGTAAACTACACGTGTGCAATACCATGTTGCATGCACATGGAACAGAGGGACCTTGATGAGGCAGTATGGTTTCCACATATGATTGCAAATGTATGCAACAAAACCCTTTCTGATGCAAATTGTTAAAACAATGTATTTTTTTTATGCTGGTTAGCTAGTATAAGTGTTGGGAAATTTTGCATTGTATGTTTGCTATGAGCAATTGCAATAAAAATTCTCAACTTCAGTGCTGATACAAGGGATAGTGTGTTATCGACTAAATTTACAAGCACAAGTGTCCTAGCAAGTATTTGATGACATACATTTTCTAATAAATAGGTATATGTAAGCTACATATTGTATTACCTACCTTGCGCAAGTCTCCTCCCAAGCAGAACTCCATCGCCAGAAGAGGAAGATCATTGGGTGCCAGTTTCTGTAAACCTTCAGGCACCTCACGGGCAGAAACCACATTCTTGTGATTCAGTCTGAAACATATATACAGTAGTAATATATAGTAAACTAGATATATGGATCAAAGAAAAGGAAACACACAAAACTGTGCAAGAGATCTCTCTCTCTATTCTATATATATATATATATATATATGAAACGAGAAAGAAGACATTCACCACACACATATGGCTATACTAGCCCTATTAGTAGCTTTGCCAGTTGGAACTCCATTGCTTTGTGCACACCAATCAAAACATGTCAGCCATGGGTGGAGCATCAGGGAAAGGAGAGGAGTTGATTTTAAGAAGGTGTAAACCTTGATCACCTAGCAATGTGAATTTCAGTAATTGAAGATGTTTTCATTTTGAATACCAAATCATGTGCTAGCAGTATAGTTTGTCGATTTTTGAGGAAAATAATGAACTTAATCAATTTTGGAATAAGGCTGTAACATAACAAAAATGTGGAATACTGTCCACATGCACTGTATCTGCAGCATGATTAAGATCTGAATCCCAAGCAAGTAGCTCCCCCATTCTGGCACCCTAAGCTGCCTTATGCTCACGCCGGCCATGGCTGTGCTCTCTCTTAGGCTGGGTTCACACCTATGCGAATTGGATGTGGGTTTCTCCGCATCCAATTCGCATGACAGGAGATTGTGACCGGCTCTCTATAGAGCCGGTTCACATATATCGGCTGCGGAGCGGCTTGCACTGATTTGTCCCTGAAACAGAGAACAGAGAAGCACCGGACCACTTCTGCAAGCCGCATCCGTCAGAGGTGTGAACCCAGCCTTAAGGAAAATGTATTTTTCACTGTGAAACGAAATGTACATATTATCCGCTCAAAATTGATATTTCAGCTTTGCAGGACACCCATCATGCATATATTTCAAGTCTAACAGGAACTACAATGACAACATATGCTCACCAATTTTAAGGCAGCTTTGGACCCCCAGTGGTTGTTGTGCAATTTTTTTTTACATATGTACTGTACATACTGTATGTGTTTATACATATTCACATATATACAATGCTAATATTTTGGAACTTCTGCACAGCCCTTGTTATAGAATAAATAAATATAAATAAAAACAAAATACAGTGTAGCACAGCCAAAAACAAATACAAATGAATCAAGTCCAAATAATACAAAATTCCACCGTTGTGTAACTTTCAGTGACAGTTCATAAATTTCCAGTGACTACCACCTCTAGCTGGAATGCCTGCTCAACTCCAAAAGTTAACTCCATTAGCGAGTCACACACGCCTGTGATTGAGTCCCTCGGGAAAAAAAAACACTCCTCCTCCTGGTGTTCCTGGACAAGACAGACCTCATCCTGGGTTTTTCACATTTGTATGCGACTATTTTATCCCTGAGTTATAGTTTTAATAAATGTTATTAGCAGAGAACACTATGGTTTGCCTTTGTTTTATATGGCCACACATGACTGAATGAGATCCTGGGAGGAGGTCTGAGCTGTCTAGATGCACTGTGATGAGGATTCATGTTCCCGAAAAACCCAGAGCGATATTACACTAAGCATGTGTGGCTCTACAGTGGGTTCTACATAGTGAGAACCCAGGAGGAGGTCTGTCTTGTCCAAGAACACCAAGAGGAGGAGTTGTTTTCTCCGAGGGACTCAAATCAGGCATGTGAGACTCTGTAGTGGGGTCAACTTTTGGAGGGGAGCAGGCATTCCAGCTAGAGGTGGTGGTCACTGAAGTCACTGGAAATTTATGAACTGTCACTGAAAGTTGCACAACGGTAAAATTTTGATTTATTTGTATTAGGTTGCGCTACACTATATTTTGTTTTTTTTTTTTCATATACTGAGAGTCACATGTGGATACACTCTGTAGTGTTGTGGGCAGCAATCACGTTAAGCCCATCCATAGGTTAATTACATTGATTAGTTCATTTATATTTTTATATTATATTGAATATTGTGCCGATTATATATATTTTTTTCACTTGTTATAGCATAGGTACAGACATAACTGCAAGGAAATCTCATCAACAAGAAAAGCTAAGCTGCTGCTTTAGCCCCCAGGAGCCCATCCAGAACTCAAATGTATTTTATATTCCACTTTTTTTTATGTTTTCGGGCCCTTATCACTGATTGCTTCTTGCCTACTGAAGCAAAAGAGTTGGAATGATTTAATTCTTTTGAAAAAAATATATTCACACAACTCAAAACTTCATATTTGCCAAACTTTGACAAGTATGGTAAGAGATGAGAAACTGAAGCCAATCTCACTTTTTCATAATCTGAATTTCTAAGCACCATCTCTCTTTATTCTTAGGACTCAGCTCCTGTCGACATTGTTTGATGGCCACTTCTTCACCAGTTTCCTGTGAAAAAATACAAAGTAGAGGAGATCAGAAATAAACAAAGGGAGAGAGTAGGGCAAAAAAAACGAGATGGAAGAAATGACCACCACAACCGGATATAATTAGCAGAGCTCCAGAAGGTAAGAAAAAAAAAAAAGTGAGAGCAAAGAATGGGAGGAGGTCACTGCATTCACTTTGTCCACTGTGATGGTAGGTTCTCCACCTCTCCTACCCCATTTTCCCTCCCTCCTTTTTTATCCTCTCCCTTCTCCTTTCTCTTCTTCCTTCTGCCCGATCTCCAATTCTAATCCCTCATACTGTATGGATCATCGTGCCCTAGATGTGTTTTGTCTGTACTGCGGCACGCAATAATCCATTGTTGTGAGTTCCTTTTTATTCTCCTACTAGTCTGCAAAATCATGGGTTTCCACCTGTTAACTAATTTGATTTGTATTTTGTAGTCAAGACACACTCGGTGGTGAATATTTTTGTTCCATGAGAACATGTCTTGAGACCCAGGCCCAGTTCATACTGGTGTGGTGCAGGAACCACAAGTGTTTCGGACAGGAATCGCACCGCATTTCTGTTAACCACTTCAGCCCCCGGAAGATTTTACCCTCTTCCTAACCAGAGCGATTGCGATTCGGCACTACGTCGCTTTAACTGACAATTGCGCGGTCGCGTGACGTTGCACCCAAACAAAATTGACATCCTTTTTTCCCCACAATTAGAGCTTTCTTTTGGTGGTATTTGATCACCTCTGCGGTTTTTATTTTTTGCACTATAAAAAAAAAAAAAAAAAAAAAAAAAAGGAAGGAAGAGCGACAATTTTGAAAAAAAAAAAAAAAAAAAAAAAAAAAAACCCAATATTTTTTTACTTTTTGCTATAATAAACATCCCCCAAAAAATATATAAAAAAACTATTTTTTTCCTCAGTTTAGGCCGATATGATTTCTTCTACATATTTTTGGTAAAAAAAAAAAACAATAATAGCAGTAAGCGAATATTGATTGGTTTGCGCAAAAGTTATAGCGTCTACAATAGTTTTATGGCATTTTTATTATTATTATTATTATTTTTTTTTTTTTTTTACTAGTAATGGGGGCGATCTGCGATTTTTATTGGGACTGCGACATCATGGCGGACACGTCAGACAATTTTGACACATTTTTGGGACCACTGGTATTTTTACAGTGATCAGTGCTATAAAATTGCATTGATTACTGTAAAAATGTCACTGGCAATGAAGGGGTTAAGTGTGTCCTAGTGTGTGTTCTAACTCAAGTAGGGGTGGGACTGTGCAGGGGAGATGACAGATCGCTGGTCATACTCTGTGGCCACAGGGCGAAGCGACGTTACATACATACATGGTCGTTTCGCCCAGCCGTGCCATTCTGCCTCAGTACAACTGCGGCGGATGGTTGGCAAGTGGATAAAGAAAGAAAAATAGGTGGAAAAGATAACCATAGGACACGAGCAGAGCAGGAGATCAGTAGAGGATAGAGCCTTATTTACACAGAGTTTGATGGCCACTTGCACATGCAAACATGCTGGATGCAAACATTTGCTGCAGGTTTGATCTACCACAGGTGATTGCTGAATTTCTGAATACATGCAAACCGATGCAAATGGCTGAAGGTTCTGTCAGCCTCTCACTGCGTTGTATAGAGCTTCCAGTCTGCAGATGTTTGCGTAAACCCCACTGAGTCTCCTGCAGGAATTGGCAGCATGCCCCTAATCGCAAGAGTGAATAAGTTGTAAACGTTAAAGCCGGACATAGACTCAGCAGGGACCGGCCGAGATTCTAACCATGTATGGACAGGCTGAAAGTACCCAAGTTGATGGATCGATCAACTTGGGTACAACCAGCCTGTCAGGTTTTACATGCGGTTATTGCCAGCAGCTATTGTAGCCGCGGTGGGGGAAGCCATCCCTACTGGGAGAACACAATAGCTCCGCAGGAGGGAATCCCCCCATCAAAACAGTCAGAATCGACTGACTGTGTTATTGGGGGAATCTATGGTCGGTTTAAGGCTGGGTTTTGTGGTGAATGGTGTGATTTTATCCAAAAGACGCATGAAATATAGTATGGGACTAAAAAAAAAAAAATCTGAAAAATGTTGGCACATTTGTCCCTACCTTATTATGCCAGCGAAGGACATAACCAAATCCCCCGGTCCCCAGACGCTCCTTCATCTCCCAGGGTCCACAGGTCTGTGTTTGTGAAGGCGGAGGCCAGCTGGTCCTACACTGGGGCACATCCTAAAAATAAAATGATACCAATAATACTGTTGGTACAGCAGAGAAACAATATTAACATACACGTGCAATACCAGTAGGATTCAACCACACAGAGAAAAAAAAAGGCAGTTTGGTAGACAATGGCGTAACTAGAACCTTGAGGGCTGCGATGCAAAAAACCATTAAGGGCCCCCCTGACCCCCAGCCAGGGCACTTCCCTCCGAGCCGGGTGGTGGAAAGCCAGAGCCCAGTCACAATTATGACCTTTGTGACCCTGGGAGTTCTGCCACAGATGCCAGTGTAGTTTTTTTTTTTTTTTTTTACAAGGTGGTTGTAACTTTAAGCGCAAGTACATAAGTGCACACACTGGCTGAAATGTTTCGCTATATAAGTAATAAGTCCACAAATGGTTCAACGGTTAATCATGGCAGATCAATGGCGGCTGCTGTCCTCAGAGAGCTGGCTCTGTGCTTAGGCAAGAATGTCGTAGTCAGAGTCTCTGGTGCAATTTCTACGCAATCGGCAAAACTGGCTTTGAGGGATGTTAATGACCCACCTGGGATGGTGGCAGCTATCGTAGTGTATAAAAGAATTGCCTGCAGTGGGTTTGGCGATCAAGAAAGTAAATGGTTGGACTTGTTTATAGGGAAAACAGAGACAGAACTCCCAATCCCTAAATAACAGACCAAAAAAATAAAGAGGGAGATAGGACTCTCTCTAATAAAATGGGATTTTAAAGGGGAGAAAATGTGTCTGTTAACAGTGAGCCAATCCAGCGATGGTTAATATAAAAGTATACATTTTTATTTAAACATATTTAAATATACATTACAGAGTTTGCAATCAAACATCAGGATGACCATGCAATAGCTCGTGTTCAGAGAATATATATGATAGCCAGCCAACATGTTTCGCATATACTTTGCTTCGTCAGGGCATTAGGGACATAATTGATTTTCTCTAGATTGCATACAAAATATAAAGTAATTATTATAATTATCAATACATTTCGGCCATAGATAAATAAATACAAACCATGAAAAAGAGTACATAATAAGAAAAATAGTTGTGCTCACCTAGTCTATTGCAAGTAGGAAAGACAAAAAAGTAGCCACCTCCAAAACCAAGTGCCCTCTAGTACATCACCCGGAGCAAAAAACCCATGGGTGCCAGATCCCAATGGGTAGTGCCGACAAGTGGATTGGACCATGCAGAGTGGTCCAATCCTGACATTTGATTGCAAACTCTGTAATGTATATTTTAAATATGTTTATATAAAAATGTATACTTTTATATTAACCATCGCTGGATTGGCTCACTGTTAACAGACACATTTTCTCCCCTTTAAAATCCCATTTTATTAGAGAGAGTCCTATCTCCCTCTTTATTTTTTTGGTCTGCAGTGGGTTTGATAAAATTCTTTGCGTATATTATTCCGTTGTCATGACAGAGTTCAAGATCTAGAAATGCTAGTGTATTGGGATCAGCCACATGAGTATAAGCCCAGGGTGTTGAGATTGCAATATTGCACGAAAGTAACAATGTCAAGAGTGCTGTCCCAGATGATTACTATGTCGTCGATATATCGACCATAGTACATTATGTGGGCGGCAAAGGGGTGGTCAGCTGCCAGATACAAGTTTTCCCAGTATCCCATCATAAGGTTGGCGTAACTGGGGGCAAAATTGGCCCACATAGCTTTGCCATTGATCGGTAGGTAGTGCGTGCCTTCTGACTCAAGATAGTTGTGGTTAAGGAAGAATGTTAGGGCCTCAAATGATAAAATGGGCTTGCCGTGAGTTGGTATGAGGGTCGTTGGCCATAAAGTGTTCAATGGCACGTACTCCTACATCAAGAGGAATGGATGTGTACAGAGATGACACATCCAGGGACAGCCACCAATAGCTATCTTCCCATTGGTACGGTTTAAGCATGTCTAGTAGATGGGGTCCATTGCTGCTACTATTGGATAACGTCACTAGTGGCTTCTCTATATACATTGACCAATATCTCCAACCTCTGGCAAAAAACCTCCCCTCATATATACGTGATGGACTGCAGCCTCCCATCTCTGCATAGAAAAACGGATCCGGGTCTGAGGCTTCCCTAAGTACCACTGACACACAGATGAGCCTTTGTATTTCCTGTTTACTGTAAGTGTGATTTTATCTGTGCCATTAAAAGCTGTCTTTAATACTACACTAAGGTGGTGCTTCTTTATTTATTTTTTTTTTTTTTACAATATTTGTTTCTTAATTTTTACCATTTTCTTTAGGATCCCAGTTGGGGGGCTTTGGTGAGATATCAGGGGTCTAAACAGACCTCTGATGTTGCACCTTTGAGTAAGAGAAAGAAAAGAGGACACAGCCCTCAATCTCCTTCTCTGCAACTTCAGCAGCACAGAATGAATGGACAGGAATTGCTCTGTACAGAGCTTCCCGTTCAATCACAAACTGAAGCCTTAGTAAACACAGTTTACTATGTTTCAGTTATGAATGGACAGAGTCATTGATCAGTACGGATCACTGACTCTCCATTCATTCAGAAAAGGAAGGGGCCGGAAAATTACACATTTACTGGCCCCTTACCCATTTTCCATCCTGACAGCAGCTGGTGGAAGAGGGGAGGCAGAGCTGCGGGGGATGAGGTGGGGGGGGGGGGGCAAGGAAAGAGCACAGGGGGGCTGCAGAAAGAATCTGGATAGGAGAAGCGGTGGGGATGGCTGCATATAGAGGAACAGATCTCTCCATTTTCCTCCTGCAGCTGCTAAATGCTGGCTTCTCCTCCTTTCCCTCCAGCAGGCATTTAGTGGCTGCAGGGGATCAGCTCCTTTATATGCAACTGCCCCAACCTCTCCTCCTATCTAGGCCTACAAGGGGGGCCGCATGGGACCTCTGCAGCATGAGGTCAGGTCGCAAATTGCGATCCCTGTAGGTACACCCCTGATGGTAGAAAAAAAAAAAAGGTTTACATTTTTTCTCAAAATAGCCAAAAATGAAAAACGCCTGTAAACGAAACACAAGCTACAGAGGAATCCACTGAATCTCAAGATCTGGGGCACAGAAGAATCCCAACACCCAGGAAACAGAGGAATCTAAAGACATGGAATCTCAACACCCGGGGCACCAAGGAATCCCAACGCCGGGGGGAACAGAGGAGTGAATCCCAACGCCCGGGGGGAACAGAGGAGTGAATCCCAACGCCCGGGGGGAACAGAGGAGTGAATCCCAACGCCCGGGGGGAACAGAGGAGTGAATCCCAACGCCCGGGGGGAACAGAGGAGTGAATCCCAACGCCCGGGGGGAACAGAGGAGTGAATCCCAACGCCCGGGGGGAACAGAGGAGTGAATCCCAACGCCCGGGGGGAACAGAGGAGTGAATCCCAACGCCCGGGGGGAACAGAGGAGTGAATCCCAACGCCCGGGGGGAACAGAGGAGTGAATCCCAACGCCCGGGGGAACAGAGGAGTGAATCCCAACGCCCGGGGGAACAGAGGAGTGAATCCCAACGCCCGGGGGAACAGAGGAGTGAATCCCAACGCCCGGGGGAACAGAGGAGTGAATCCCAACGCCCGGGGGAACAGAGGAGTGAATCCCAACGCCCGGGGGAACAGAGGAGTGAATCCCAACGCCCGGGGGAACAGAGGAGTGAATCCCAACGCCCGGGGGAACAGAGGAGTGAATCCCAACGCCCGAGGGAACAGAGGAGTGAATCCCAACGCCCGGGGGGAACAGAGGAGTGAATCCCAACGCCCGGGGGAACAGAGGAGTGAATCCCAACGCCCGGGGGAACAGAGGAGTGAATCCCAACGCCCGGGGGAACAGAGGAGTGAATCCCAACGCCCGGGGGAACAGAGGAGTGAATCCCAACGCCCGGGGGAACAGAGGAGTGAATCCCAACGCCCGGGGGAACAGAGGAGTGAATCCCAACGCCCGGGGGAACAGAGGAGTGAATCCCAACGCCCGGGGGAACAGAGGAGTGAATCCCAACGCCCGAGGGAACAGAGGAGTGAATCCCAACGCCAAGGGGGAACAGAGGAATCTAATAACACTGAATCTCAAGATCTGGGGCACAGAGGAATCTGAAGACTCCCAGCAGCTCCCATGACACACAGCCATCATGTGTTGTGGATCGGAATGTGCAGCCCAATGACAGCTGTACAGGGGGGGGGGGGGGGGGCCATTGTGCGAGGGATCGGTGTACCTGGCCGGGAACATTTCTATGGACACAGACCCGGGCCTGATCAGCTGTGACACACAGAGAGGTGGAGAGATGACACTTCGTACCTGGTGTGTCATGTGCGGGGTTCAGCCTGGACTCTCCGCAGCCTCCGGTGTACCGTACAGCCCCCTCCCCCACTCTTCTCTCCCGGACACCGGACCGTACAGCGATGTGAGCTTCCCTCCCTGCACTTCCTCGTTCACTTCCTGGTCTGACGTCATGGGGGGCGGGGCCTAGCGTTAAAGGAGCCCAGAGGTGTGCAGAGCCATAGACGTGCAGTGGGAGGGGAAGGTCTGGGGGGGTCTATAGATGGTGCTGTGCAGCTGTCATCCTCCCTTCACTACAGGACACAAGTCAGTGGCCCATCCACACCCTTCACTCATGTCGTGTTATGGCAGACCATTGTTTTCAATAGGTTTCCAATGCACTAGAACAAACATAAAAACAAAGACCGGTGTCCTGAGTATCAGGAGGTGCACATAGCTCCCAACTGTCCTTGATTCCGAGGGACTGTCCCTGATTTGGAGCAATGTCCCTCTATCCCTCTTTCCTCTTCATCTGTCCCTCACTTTAGTCTGATCTATATAATTGTATATAAAATGCACTTTTTTTTCTTTCAAAAAGTGTTTCCAGTGCTAAACCTTTCATCCAAATCCTAAATTGCTGCATTTGTACATTTAAAAAACAATATAAAGGAATAGTAGTGGTAAAAAAAAGCCCTCGTGGAATTAATTAACCTTTTTCTTTTGGTTAATTCTCCTTTAAGGGGGCGTGGCAGGGGGTGTGTCCTATGCCTACATACCTTTGTTAGTAGGTGTCCCTCATTCCCTTCTCAGAATGTTGGGAGGTATGGGTGCGTCTGAGTATGCACGGCTAATGCTCCTATAAGAGTTTTGTGAAGATAGACGGAGAAATTCTGGACAGCCGCACACCAATAGAATTTTCTTATGCCTTTATTTGTGAACCGGGATCACAAAGTATACGTGACACCAAAGCAGAGTGGTACAGAAAGACAACTGACGCGTTTCACACTTATACCAAGTGCTTACTCATAGCTGACAAATATGAGAATACAAACCACATATATACTCTATGTAATCAGACATGTGACCATATAATTATATAGGAACTCAGAACAGCTGGGAACCGGCCACCTTAATCTCCACACATGTTGCTGAGTAATAAATTGTGAATTGAGGGAATTCTCATAATGATATGGTGTATAAGCAACAGAATATCATAAAGTGCAAAGTGAAAAGAAAAAAGAATAAATGGAATAAAGAAAAAAAAAAAAATATTGGGAGGTATGGGTGTGTCTGAGCGTGCGTGGCTTTGCACACATTCCTGCGTCATGTTTTGGGCTCCATGCACACTGGGCTTAATAAATGCTCCTATAAGTATTTTGTGTTCTGCCTGTAGAAGCAGCTCATGTTATCCTATGAGTCCATACACATTAGGATGCTTAGAGGCATATTCCAAGAAAATAGTTTAGAGCAGGGGTCTCCAAACTGTGGCCGGAGGGCCAGATGTGGCCCTTTGCTAGCCTTTATCCGGCCCTTGGAGCACAATTCCTCCCGCTGATATGAGGCACTATTCCTCCCACTGACACCAACAATGGGGCACTATATCTTCCACCGATACCAATGATGGGATACTATTCCTCCTACTAATAGATGGAATACACCTTCTCCTATTAACCACCAACCCTGAGGCCATATTTGTTCTCACTGATGCTGGGCCCCGTGATATTTTTTGCCCCTGCTGGCCACAATCCGGCCCTCCTAAAGTCTGAAGGACAATAAAGTGGCCATTTGTTTGAAAAGTTTGGAGACTTCTGGTTTAAAGGCAGAAAACAAAAACATAACACACGTGTTTTTGAGAAGCATTTACGGGCAGAAAAAAAACGCTTTAAAGCAGAGTTCCACTTAAAAGGGGAACTTCAGCTTAATCCGTCTCCCCCCCCCACCTCCACATTGGCACCTTCCGGGGGGGGGGGGTTTCTCCTGAAAATTTGGCCTCCATCTCCTTCCTCTGCCGTTAGAAAGCACAGAAAGAGGGGCTGGACCTCCTCTTTAGGCTGGTTCCACACTATTGCAAATTGGATGCGAGTCACACCACATCCAATTCGCAGAACATTTAAAAATATGTTGTTTTTAATGGGTATGGTTCACATATGTGCGTTGCATCTGCTCTCTCCATTGCAGAAAGATTGTGTGTGTTTTTTTAGGCAGTGCAGGGCGAATTGCAGGCACATTATCTTCAATGGGAACGCATCTGATTCGCAGATGTGTTCCGTTCTGAACACGGATGCTCTCCCCTTCCTTACTACACCTCCCCCTCCCCTCCCAGGTCAGCTGATCCGCAGCTACAACGGAGAGGAACTGCTGAATTAATCATTTTTATCTTCGCAGGGAAACCGGAGCTGCAATTCGCATTGGACAGGTGTGAATCCAGCCTTAACCACTTCAATACTGGGCATTTTCACCCCCTTCCTTCCCAGGCCAATTTTCAGCTTTCAGCGCTGTAACATTTTGAATGACAATTGCCCAGTCATGCAACACTGTACCCAAATGAAATTTTGATAATTTGTTTTCCCCACAAATAGAGCTTTCTTTTGGTGATATTTGATCATCTCTACATTTTTTATTTTTTGCGCTATAAACAAAAAAAGAGCAACAATTTTGAAAAAAAACTATATTTTTAACTTTTTTGCTATAATAAATATCCCAAATTAAAAAACAAAAAAAAACAAATTTCTTCCTCAGTTTAAGCCGATGTGTATTCTTCTACATATTTTTGGTAAAAAAAAAAAAAAAACGCAATAAGCGTATATTGATTGGTTTGCGCAAAAGTTTTAGAGCGCCTACAAAATAGGTTATTGATTTATGGCATTTTTATTATTTTTTTTTTTTTTTTTTTACTAGTAATGGTGGCGATCTGCGATTTTTGTCAGGACTGTGACATTGCGGCGGACACATCGGACACTATTTTGGGACCATTGACACTTATACAATCAGTGCTATAAATATGCACTGATTACTGTATAAATGTCACTGGCAGGGAAGGGGTTAACACTAGGGGGCGATCAAGGGGTTAAATGTGTTACCTCGGGAGTGATTCTAACTGTGGGGGATGGGACTGCCTGGGGGAGGTGACCGATCAGTGTTCCTATATACTAGGAACACACGATCTGTCTCCTCTCCCCTGACATTCCTGCTCTGTGACCAGCAATCGCGGGTGCCAAGCGGACATCGTGGCCGCCAGGCACGCGCATTGGCTCCCGACTTACGTGGCGGGCGTGCGCCCCCTAGACCGCCGGGAAGCTGAGGGATGACAGAGCCACCTCGTGGCCGTCATATTACAATACGTGGGATGGGAAGTGGTTAAACTCATAAATGCGGCATATGGGCCCGTTCACATCTGAGCGATTTTCTACTTGAAGCTTGTAGCTCTAAAATGCTTAATAAGCCAAATTGTTACCGGAGACTACAGTGAGTAAGCTGGAGCCAGTACCAGAGCAGTCTTCTCACCAGCCGGGGACGGTGAAGAAGGGGGAAAGCTTCAGCAGGTGCCAAGCCAGGGACCCAGCAGGACAACAGGGGTGATTTTACATGTGTATTCAAGCTTCAGGTGTCTTTATTTTATCCACGGAATGAGGCT
Source organism: Aquarana catesbeiana (assembly GCF_042186555.1). Taxonomy (NCBI): domain Eukaryota; kingdom Metazoa; phylum Chordata; class Amphibia; order Anura; family Ranidae; genus Aquarana; species Aquarana catesbeiana. The sequence continues at coordinate 619,817,317 of NC_133326.1, read as the reverse complement.
TGGTAGAACAGCAGCCATATTAATAACATATGGAATTTTTTTTTTTAATGGAGACAGCTGCATTCTCCCTGCCCTGCACACTATATAATGGCGTGGAGGTGGCCATAGACTCCATGTCTCCAATGATGTCACAGATGACGAAACATGTAGGTCTATGTCTGAACTAACCACGCCATTTGAAATTGTTTTCAATAGCATAGCAATTCATATGCTAAAATCAGTAGTAAGGAAAAGAAAAATGGAAAAAGAAAAAAAAACAAGACAATCTCAATATCATAAAAACTGACTCCCCGTCCGGCTGAACCTTCACAACTCGGTTGGACTCCGATCCTGCAGTCCCAACCCTACGCTGCTTCTCTTGCTCCTGGATAAGCCTCAAGCAGCCTAGCAGCCAGGTATCCCCGGGATAGGCCTCAGACTTCCTGTCCTAGCAGCCCGGAGCGACAGACCACACGTCCACCCAGACAGCTGTCCAGGTGCAACAGAACCCCGATCACCTGACTCCAACCAAATAAATAGGCTCTCCCAGCAGACCAAGGGACCAAAGAAAACCCCTGCCAATTGGCCGAGACATAGTCCATCCATAGTCTGACCTTGCTACACCCTTGTCAATCTAATGCCACCAGCAAGAGCCACCTAGTGACAGAAGAGAAAGGATATAGCAATCCAGAGTTAGAGAGGAATCAGTGGATCTTCTAACAATCAGCCAGGATGATTAATACCCGACAGACTAAATTTATTAGCAACCCTGCCTAAACACCAGGGTGCTCCACATCCGAAAGACACCCCCCCCCCCCCCTTTTAAGTGCACACACCTTTTCTATAATCTGCACTTTTATGGCATTGATGTTCCCATCATGGCACTCTCTAAAGTGTTTTGCCATATTCGTTCTCTTATTTTTGACTACACTATATACTGTACATGGTCTTAGAAACGATCTCTCAGATGTCTCATAGCCCTACCAACATATTGCATGTAGCAAATGTCATATGTGACTAGATATATAACATAGCTCGTGTTGCAGTTATAAAAGGACCTGATCTCATATTCCCTCTGATTGGATGACGCCCTAAACATATTGCGCCCCAGAACATGGCCACAATAGGGGCATTCTAATGACCCACATTTAAAATTCTCTTTAAAATGAAGCCAAGTGAATGACTTGTCTTATTATCATAAAAACTGGGTGACAGGGAATGTCCTAATGTTGCTGCCCTTCTGGGTACTATGTTAATACTACTATGTAGAATATTTGCGCATATATCATCCACACAAAGTAATGTTAGATATTTGTTGATGATAGCACAAACCTCACTAAATTCCAAACTAAATGGTGTGGATAGAGTTAATTTGTTTTTATATGGATCTACCCTCTCACGCACATATGGAGTCACTAACTCATCTCTACTTTTGCCTTTTGCAATGTTGTAAGCTCTATTTAGCCTCCACCTAGGGTAGCCCCTGTCCAGAAAGCATTTATAGAGCGTGCTAGCCTCCATGTTAAATTGTAAATCATCACTGCAAATGTGACTTATACGCAATAACTGTCCTACAGGGATATCCCTAATAGTGTGTTTGGGATGTCCAGACTGGGCTGAGAGTAATGTATTTCCAGATAAGTGTTTCCTGTATAATGTAGTACTTACTCCCGTTCCTTCTCCCACAAGACACACATCTAAATAACAGATCCTATTTGGATCTCTCATTCCTGTGAACGCCAAGTTTTTGTCATTGTCACTGAGATATCGCAAAAACGGGTCGAACATGTCGCCACCATTAGTGACCACCAGAACAGGTCATCAATGTACCTTAAATAAAGTGCAATGTGTGATCTAAATGGGTTCTCCACACCAAAGATGCAGGACCGCTCCCACCAACCCATGTAGAGGTTGGCCAAGGAGGGATAAAACAGCCAGTGTGTGCCCGGGGTTGGTGTTTCTGCAGAGTTTTGGCCACGGGTAATCAGCCAGTTTGTATGTGGCTATAGCACAGTCTTGCTGCATCCACAGGTGGCATTAGGCTGTCTCTGAAAGTAGAAAACTAGTGGCAGATATTCAGCCATTTGAATGAAGCCTTAGCCACACATACTACTTCAAATTGTCTCCAAATATCACCCAAACCGTCCTCTCCGCTCCTCTTAAGACCTCCTGCTCTCTAGCTCCCTCATCACCTCCTCCCATGATCCTCTCCAGAGCCTCTCCTATCCTCTGGAACTCTCTACCTCAATCTGTCCAGGTATATTTTATACTGGTTGCCTATAGACCAGGGGTCAGCAACCAGTAGATCGCAGACAGGGGGCTGGTAGATCTCAGTCTGGGTTTGCTGACCCACCATTCCAGACCATCAAACAGAGTGCAATGCAGAGGGACTTCTTGTAAATTTGGAGCTGTAGTAGGGTGCAAGAGCCGTATAAGCCATTGCCTCCTCTGTAGTGCTGGCTCCTGTCCCATGCAGAGTGATACCAACTGCACCCCACCTCTTATCACAGCTAGTGGTCTCCAGAGTGGTGCCAACAGCAGGAAAGAAGAGATCTTCAGGTCAGTGTGAAGCAATACACTGGACATAATAGTATAGGAAATAGAAAAACTGCTCTCTGAGGTTATAGAAAGCAGCTGACACTCACTAGACAGATAGTGTGAACAAATAAAATACAAATATAACATATAATCGTATAGGGCTGCTTTCACACTGAGGTCCTGTGGTTTATCCACACCGCAGTGCAGTGTACCTGCAGCTTTCCTGTGGGTTTGCTGCGCTTAGCCATAAACTTCTATTATACCCTGCTGTTTTACCACCCCCTACCTTTACGTGGGAAGGAGCACAAGTGCTGCTCCTCTGAAAAGTGATCCGAGTGTGTGTTAATAGGTGGTGAGGAGGCAATATATTGCCTTCTCAACACCTGATTTAAACCCATGATTGCCATGCAATGCACGCATTTGCGACACGGTAGTCCTGCAATTAGTGGTTTAAATCAGGTGTGAGGAGGCGTCACTGTGACCAGTGATCTTTGACTTTTCCTGTGTTGTTCAGGAAGATCTCCACCTCTGTAAGGTTGCCCACCCCTGCTTTAGGCGATCCCTGAAAACTCATATCTTCAGGTTAGGCCCCTTTCACACGATCGGACCGTTCAGGTCCGCCTGTCAGTTTTGATGGCGGACCTGAATGGGCGCTCCATGTTAGCCTATGGAGCGTCGGATGTCAGCGGAGACATGTCCGCTGACATCTGACCCCGTCCGATCCGCTAAAAGTAGACGGATGGCCCTACGTCCAGATCCGTCGCTATTGGATCGGGTGAGATCTGACGAAAACGGACATGCTGTCCGTTTTCATCCGATCCCTCAATAGGCGGCAGCGGCGCCTGACAAGCCCCTCCCCGCTCAGTGAGCAGAGAGGGACCTGTCATCCGCCGGCTCAGCGGAGATCAACGGACAGATCTCCCGATGAGCCGGCGGACCGAGGCGGGCTCCGTGGAAACGGAGTCCGCCTCGTGTGAAAGGGGCCTAAAGCCTATCACACCTCCAACTAATCTTTTACCACTTCCATCAGCTCATCCCCCCCAGTTTTAACCTTTTGTATCACTTGTCCCACCCTATTAGATTGTAAGCTCTTATGAGCAGGGTCTTCTCAACCCTCTTGTATTGTATTGTAATGTCTCCCTTTATATTATAAAGCCTTGCGCAAACTGTTGTCGGTATATAAATCCTGTATAGTATTGATAATACTACTCCATACAAAAAAAAAAGAATTTGTTGATTTTGAGTAGGCTGAGAACATTAAAGGATACTTTTTTCGAGTTAAAGCTGTATTAAACCCAAAAACAAAAATGTATTCAATTGCAGCTTACCAATTCTTAGATGTGGTGGCTGCATTCTTTTCTTTTTTCTATTGTCACCGGTTGATTCTGCCAGTAAGTCTGTTATTTTTTAACTGACTTTAACAGACCAAGCTATTCAGTTGAAGTGGCAGTTAAATCATTGAGACAAACCTTTTAACACTGACAGAGGTGCTTACAACAGTCAGTTTTTATTAATTTATATAAAACCTTTATCCCAAAAGGAAAAACATAAAGTTTGCTGTAACTGCTTATAAAATGTGGGCTGAGGTTCAGCTTCAAATATTTAACAAATTCATTAAACAAGTCTATCTAAATCTGTTAGTTCATTTAAGGCCCCTTTCACACGGACACCTCCGTTGGACGGACTCCGCTTGCTCAGTGGGAGATCACTCCATTGATCCCCGCTGAGCAGGTGGATGACAGGTCCGTCTCCGCTCACTGTGCAGAGAAGACGGACAAAGGTCTATTTTCATCCGATCCGCCAGACGGTTGGAAAAATAGGACCACCATCCATCTGGATTTTGCAGACAGGATCGGATCAGATAGCAGCGGGTGTCAGCGGACATGACACCCTAATACAGGAAGTGTGTTACTGGCAGGATCACCAGGTGAAAATGAAGGGGGAAAAAAGACTAAGAAAGAAAACTAATGCAGCCATCACATCTGAGGATTGGTAAGCTGCAATATATTTAATTTTTGTTTTGGGGTTTAATACCACTTTAAAAATATATACTTTAATAGATTTTTTTTAAACCAGAGTGTAGTGTCATATCAGGTCATTTCAATCCCAGCACACCTTCTGATGAACATTAATATGTTGCGGTGCATGGGCAAAAAATGGTGGATGCAGTGCCCTACAGCGGCCAATCAGAAACCTCATATACTAATATGACTTCAGCTGAGTAATGACTTAAGTGCTGTGTAAACTGTTAGCGCTATATAAATCCTGTTTAACCACTTAAGGACCGAGCCTCTTTTTTAGATGTGTTATTTACAAGTTAAAAACAGGGGTTTTTTTGCTAGAAAATTACTTAGAACCCCGAAACATTATACATTTTTTTTAGAACACCCTAGAGCAGTGATGGCGAACCTTGGCACTCCTGATGTTTTGGAACTACATTTCCCATGATGCTCAACTACACTGCAGAGTGCCTGAGCATCATGGGAAATGTAGTTCCAAAACATCTGGGGTACCAAGGTTCACCATCACTGCCCTAGAGTATAAAATGGCGGTCGTTGCAATACTTTCTGTCACACCGTATTAGCGCACATTTTGCTCACTTTTTTGGGGGAAAAATACACTTTTTTGAATTAAAAAATAAGACAACAGTAAAGTTCGCTCAATATTTTTTATATTGTGAAAGATAATGTTACACCGAGTAAATTGATACCCAACATGTCACGCTTCAAAATTGTGCCCGCTCATGGAATGGCGACAAACTTTTACCCTTAAAAATCTCCATAGGCGACGTTTAAAAATTTCTACAGATTGCATGTTTTGAGTTACAGAGGAGGTCTAGGGCTAGAATTATTGCTCTCACTATCGATCGCGGAATTTCCCCCAATGTATGGATTGAACACCGTTTTCATATGCGGGCGTTACTCACGTATGCGTTCGTTTCTGCATGCGAGCTCGGCGGGATGGGGCGCATTTAAAAAAAAAAAAATTTTCTTATTTATTTTATATTTTATTTTTTATTTTTACACTGTTTTTTTTTTAAATTGTGTCACTTTAATTCTTATTACAAGGAATGTAATATTTATACTAAGTGTCATTTCCTGACAGGCTCCATGGCAGCATACGTGTGGGTAGGCTCCGCCTCCATAACTACCCAATAGGACCCCTCTCCCATAAATCTTTGCTCTAGGATGCTATCCATGTTCCTTTTTTGTCCTCCTCCGTAGGACCAGGTGTTGGTTCTCCTACCTGAAGATAAACCTCCCTACGATCGATGCTGCCAAGTGCCAAAGATTCCTCCGATAGGCCCTGACTGTTAAGCAGGGTATGGAGTGTATAGCAGAGTAGCGCTGAAGATTGGATCGGTTCATCTATGTGCGCACGGTCTGCTTGCCTAATGTTTCAGGCGACCATTATCTGCTGCCAAGTCCGGTGTGTGTGTGTATGGATGGCGGTTCCTCAGCCCAGGTGATCGTAGGTGGAGGGGTAAGTTTTTATATTTATTCACATTTGGCAGCAGTGTTTATGTGTTGTCATACCTCTGTGTGTTTTTCCTGCTTCATTGGTGTCCTAATCGGCGCTGACGCTCTCTGCTTTCCAGCAGCCGCTCTCTGTTACTTCCGGGTACCGGCGTGCGCTCTGCGCTTGCGCGGACCCGATATGAAGTCGAGGCTTGGTTCGCACATGCGCGCGAGCGTCTCGCGTCTGACGTCGGCGATGATGTCACGGGCGCCACTTTTAAAAGCTGTGGAAAGCCTACAGAGCCCCGGGAATGATCGTGGGGGATACGGCGACTTCTCGGGGCAACTATCTTGGTGATTCAAGGTAAGACAATCTCTATTGTCTGGGGGTGGAGGTCTGTTGTCAGTCAGCTGAATCTGTGAATCTGTCTCTGCAGCTTCCTATTGTATTGACGCCATGGACTCCTCACTGCCCCCTAGTGGCCAGCCCACTTGTAGCAGGTATGTTTGCAGTTATACTTTTCTGCCTGTACAAGGATTGAGAGTAGGATTTTAGGACACCAGCTGATTTCTTTTTCTATCTTCTCTGTGTTTCTTTCCTCACACCCCTCCTAGGTCTGATCCACACCGTAGTTCCCATAAAGGAAGTGGATCATCAAAATCACACCACCGGCAATCTTCCTCCAGGTCTAGCCATCATAGATCTCCTGCCAGATCTGAACAGCGCAATAAAGATCCTTCTCACCCCCCTTCATCTCACTCTAGAGAGAGTTCAGGAAAATCATGTTGGGGTTGCAGGATGCCTGTTCCAACAGACAAATCTCTCTGTGATCACTGCTTCTCTAAAGCTGCAGATGAGAGGGATGGTGCAGACCAGCGTTTGGAATCTATGGTGAGGCGGGTTGTGAAAGAATCTCTACAGGAGAGAGAGGCTCAACAGCCCCGTGATTCCCCATCAGACCCATTATGCCCTCCAGTGAGAGAAGGTTCTGTGCATGAGACATGGGAGTCTTCCCAGCCAAGTCACCCTTCTGCTCCTGTTTCAGACAGTGAATCGAATCTGGAAGATCCTGGCGTGGGATTTGAGTATGCTCTAGTCCCTTCTTTGGTGAAGGCAGTAAAAGAGGCCCTGAAGTGGGAAGATCCGGTTACTCCCCCCCCAAAACAGAGAAAGTTTTTCAAACAGCTCAATAAGGAGCGACAGTATTTTCCTTTTCTCTCTGAGCTGGGGGATGTCATTTCTGAGGAATGGAGCAAAATGGACAAGAAAAGTTCCATGCAATCAAAGGTCTTAAAACTATATCCTTTTAAGGAAGAGGAAGTGAAGCACCTTGAATCAGCTCCATTAGTGGATGCAGCTCTAATGAGACTAGCAAGATATGTGACGCTTCCCTTAGAAGACACTGTATCTTTTAAAGATCCTTTGGAGAGGCGAATTGATTTGGATTTAAAGAGGATCTACCTGACGTCAGGAATGGCATGTAAGCCAGTACTTGCGATAGCTGCAGTCTCCAAAGCTTTGGAATCTTGGTCTGGTTTCCTCCCTCAAGACAGACGCCTACAAAATCAGAAACGCAGTTTTCCTAGAAGACAATACTCTGATCGCGATAGGGATGCGCGCAGCTACAGACCTGGTCAGGAGTTTTCAAGATCCTGGAAATCCAGGCAGTCTTCTTTTAAGAAAGCCACAAAAGGGGGTTCCTCTGGCAACCAGGACGCCACTAAGTCCTTTTGAGATTGGGCCCACTCAGGCATGCCAGGTGGGGGCTCGTCTTCACCACTTCGGGCATGTCTGGGCGGCCTCAATCCGAGATTACTGGACCATCAAGACGGTCTCCTCCGGTCACAAGTGGGTCTTCAACAATACCCCAAGACTCAGATTTGTTCCCACATCTCTTCCAGGTTCAGAAGAGAAAAAGCAGGTCCTATTGACCTACGTGAATTGTTTATTGGATCAAGGCGCAGCCGTCCCTGTTCCAGAAAACGAACGAGGCAAAGGCATGTATTCTCCTCTGTTCATGATACAGAAGAAAAACGGTACATGGAGGCCAGTAATAGATTTAACATATCTCAATTCCTTTATCCGAAAGGAAAAGTTCAAAATGGAGTCTTTAATTAGGATCCAACAATCAGTACATCTGGGAGATTGGATGATTTCAATCGATCTGAAAGATGCATACTTCCACGTGCCAGTGGCAACAGAGTTCCAACAATTCCTCCGCTTTGCGGTAGGCAATCAGCATCTGCAGTTCACATGTCTACCCTTCGGCCTAACAACGTCACCTCGGGTCTTTTCAAAGGTCCTGTTGTGGCTCTGCTTCGTATCAAGGGGGTTCGTCTCCACCACTATTTAGACGACCTACTTCTCCTAGCTCAGAACAAAGATCAACTGTTAGAGCACAAGAGCTTAGTCATCTCCACCCTGCAGGAATTCGGGTGGCTTCTGAATCTAGAGAAGAGCCATCTAGAGCAAACACAATCTCTGGTGTTTCTAGGGGCTCACTTCAACACATTGGAAGGCACCATCTCCCTTCCAGAGGAGAAGATTGGAGTGATTCGAGACAGAATACACGCAGCCTTTGCGTCGTCTCACCTCTCCGCTCTCCAATGCCTGAAAGTGATTGGCACGATGACAGCTACCATTCCTATGGTGAAATGGGCCCAATGGCATACACGACCCTTCCAAAAAGGGTTCCTTCAACAATGGGATTCTTCCAGCCAAGTCCAGCGCATACACCTTACTTCATCCATGAGGACATCTCTCCTTTGGTGGCTTCAAGGGAAGAATCTGCGCAATCACCATTCAATCATGCCCATCTCATGGGTCACATTAACCTCGGATGCCAGCAATCGGGGTTGGGGCGCTCATTGCCTTTCAGAAGTGGCGCAAGGCTGATGGATTTTCCCTGCTCGAGGGATTGTCTCCAACATTCTGGAGCTGAGGGCCGCCTTTCAGGCACTCCTGTCTTTTCACCATCTAATAGAAGGGTCATCAGTGATGCTAAGGTTGGACAATACAACCGCGGTGGCTTACATAAAGAAGCAAGGTGGAACTCGCAGCTGGTCTCTGTTACAGGAACTGGAGCCAATAATGAGCTGGGCTCAGAAGTATTTGTCCAACATCTCGGCAGTTTACATTCCGGGGATTCAGAATGTACAGGCGGACTTCCTCTCGCGAGTTCAAATGGACAACAACGAGTGGTCTCTCCACAGGGAGGTGTTCGAGTGGCTTCTGACCCTGGGAGTACTTCCAGAGGTCGATCTGTTTGCTTCTCCATGCAATCACAAGATGCCCAGATATTATTCGAGGTTCAGAGACCCTCAGGCATACGGGATAGATGCTCTCTCAGATCAATGGAAGTTTCAGAAGGCTTATACCTTCCCTCCGGTACCAGTGATTCTTCAATTTCTCCGGAGGCTCAGAACAGAGAAGGTGGAGATCATTGCAGTGATTCCTTTCTGGCCCAACAGGCCGTGGTTTCCTCTGTTATCGCTCCTGAGTTATCAAGACCCAGTTCCCCTTCCTCTCAGGCCAGATCTACTGTCGCAAGGCTCAACGTTACACCCATGCCCATCTTGCCTACACCTCATGGTGTGGTTCTTGAGAGGGAAAGGCTTGAATCTCTAGGTTGTCCGGAAGAAGCTATTCCAACTCTTCTTAGTGCCCGGAGGGGAAGTACGAACAGAGTATACGAACGGATATGGTCTAGATTCTCTGATCATATGTCTTCCCGGTCAAATTCTCCAGCAGTACAGGACATTCTAAGTTTTCTCCAATCAGGGCTGGACCTGTCTTTAGCAGTCAGCTCACTAAGAGTTCAAGTTTCAGCCATCTCGGCCTTCACAGGAGTATCTTGGGCTAATCACACATTAGTCCGTCAATTCTTTAAAGGAGCTATCAGGCTTAAACCTCAAAGAAGACCTAGGTTTCCCAAATGGGACCTTCCTATTGTCTTGGATTTTCTCTCCAATCTCGGATCAGATCCTGACAAACCTCTTTCCATAAGAGATCTCACGCTCAAGACCACCTTCTTAGTAGCTGTGACATCGGCTAAAAGAGTGTCAGATATTAGAAATCTAGGTTCAGAAGAACCTTTCCTGACCTTCTTTCCAGACAGGGTGGTGTTGATTCCCATGCTTGGGTCAAACCCTAAAGTGACCTCAGTCTTTCATGAAAACCAAGAGATTGTACTTCCTACCTTCAGAACAACGGATGATCAGGATGTTCATCCACTTGACGTAGGCCACACTCTAAAACAATATCTGGAGATCATGGCTCCATTCAGACAAACGGAATTCCTTTTCGTTCTTCTCCATGGTAAAAACAAGGGAATGCGAGCTTTGGTCAGATCAATTTCTTCTTGGATTGTGCAGACCATTCAGAGGGCATACAAGGCAAAGGGCTTGGCTCCTCCAGAGGCAGTGACAGCTCATTCGACCAGGAGTATCTCGACCTCGTGGGCAGCTTCTCGGCATGTCGCGCCTGAAATCATTTGTAAAGCGGCTTCCTGGTCTTCTATTAACACATTTGTTTCTCACTACTGTGTTGAGCCTGCTGCTGTCATCCATTAATTTTGGTTTACAAGTATTGTCGGTTGACAATCTAAAATAAATTTGGTTTCTTTGCTCAAACATTTTTGCCCGCCCGTGTGTATTTTTGGGCGAGTTATTTCCCACACGTATGCTGCCATGGAGCCTGTCAGGAAAAAGGAAAATTTATATCAAATACTTACCGTAATTTTCCTTTCCTGATAGGCTCCATGGCAGCAGGAGTCCCTCCCAAATGTCTGGAGTAGGCTAGTTACGGAACATGGATAGCAGCCTAGAGCAAAGATTTATGGGAGAGGGGTCCTATTGGGTAGTTATGGAGGCGGAGCCTACCCACATGTATGCTGCCATGGAGCCTATCAGGAAAGGAAAATTACGGTAAGTATTTGATATAAATTTTCCGTTATTTACACTAAAATGCTATACAAAAAAAAAAAAATTTGTCATTTAAAAAAAAAATTTTTTTAAATGGCCCTTTAAAAGCTATGGGCGGAAGTGATGTTTTGACGTTGTTTCCTCCCTGCAATGTCATCTTCCCCTCACTCGTCTCCATGCCCAGCTAGTGAAAGCATCCGATCGGAGGGCACCGGAGCGGGGCGGGAGGGGCCCTCTCCTGCCGCCGATAAAAGTGATCTTGTGGCGAATCCGCAGCAGAGACCACTTTTATCTTGAAGCGGACTGCCGGCCAAACAAGAGGATACCGGGGTTATGGCAGCTAGCTGCTGCCATAACAACGATATCCCTCTTCAAAGTCAGGACATATATTGGCGTGTGTTAATAAAAATAAATCATTCTGATTGGTTGTTGAATTAACTATTAAATAAGTCCAGGTGTTGATCAGCTGTAGTTGATGTATAGTGCTCCTTTGTCTTTTCTCTCATCTTCCCCCCGGAGCTGTAGGTGCTGGGCGGGCACAGCTGAGCCTGAACTGTCTGAGTCAGTATGAGGTGTCAGTGTGAGTCACTGATCTTTTCTTCTTGCCACTGGCCAGCTGTGGCTTTCTTTATAATTCATTTTACAAATAAGAAGCCTTTTGGAAGTGACAGCCAAGGGTCAGAGGTGATGTGTTAGATGTAATTCAGAAAGTATTCACAGCGCTTCACCTTTTCCACATTTAGTTATGTTACAGCCTTATTCCAAACTGGATTCAATTAATACATTTCCTCACAATTCTACAAACAATACCCCATAATGACAACGAGAAAGAAGTTTGTTTGAAATCTTTGCAAATTTATTAAAAATTAAAAATTTAAAAACTCCCATTCACAACCTTTCCTCAATACTTTCTTGAAGCACCTTTGGCACTAATTCCAGCCGCAAGTCTTTTTGAGTATGACGCTACAAGCTTGGCACACCTATTTTTGGACAGTTTCTCCCATTCCTCATTATAGGACCTCTCAAGCTCCATCATGTTGGATGGGGAGCATCGGTGCACAGTCATTTTCAGATCTCTCCAGAGATGTTCAGTCAGGGTCAAGTCTTGGCTCTGGCTGGGCCACTCAAGGACATTCACAGAGTTGTCCCATAGCCACTCCTTTGTTATCTTGGCTGTGTGCTTAGGGTCGTTGTCCTGTTGGAAGATGAACCTTCGCCCCAGTCTGAGGTCCAGAGCGCTCTGGAGCAGGTTTTTATCAAGGATGTCTTTGTACATTGCTGCACTCATCTTTTCCTCGATCCTGACTAGTCTCCCAGTTCCTGCTGCTAAAAAGCATCCCTACAGTATGATGCTGCCACCACCATGCTTCACTGTAGGGATGGTATTGTCCAGGTGATGAGTGGTGCCTGGTTTACCTCCAGACATGACACTTGCCATTCAGGCCAAAGAGTTCAATCTTTGTTTCATCAGTCCAGAGCATTTTGTTTCTCATGGTCTGAGAGTCCTTCAGGTGCCTTTTGGCAAACTCCAGGTGGGCTGTCATGTGTCTTTTATCTGGCCACTCTACCCTACAGGCCTCATTGTTGGAGTGCTGCATCTCTGTCCTCTGGTTGTTCTTCTGGAAGGTTCTCCTCTCTCTATAGAGAAACGCTGGAGTTCTGTCAGAGTGACCATCAGGTTCTCAGTCACCTCCCTGACTAAGGCCACTTCTCCACCGATCGCTCGGTTTGGCCCTGGCAGCCCGCTCTAGTAAGAGTCCTGGTGGTTCCAAACATCTTCCATTTACGGATGATGGAGGCGACTGTGCTCATTGGGACCTTCAATGCTGCAGAAATTTTTCTGTACCCTTGCGCAGATCTGTGCCTCGATACAATCCTGTCTCGGAGTTCTACAGACAATTCCTTGGACTTCATGGCTTGGTTTGTGCTCAAATTCATTGGAATGCTAAGTAGGAGCAGGAATGCTGCTCCTACAGGCTTTTGAGCTCTCATTTTTTCTGCCTGGAAACTCCCCTCCGTGTTAGCCAAAGTGTCCATGCACACTATGGCTATTTCAGGAGTTTACAGGCATATGCTTTTATAGGCAGAAAAAGAAACCCACCAAAGAGGCAATTTTGAGAGAAGCATTCGAGCAGAAAAGATGTCTAAGTGCCCAAAAACTGGCGAAAACACACAAAAAAAAAGCGCAAAAGAGCAAGAAGAAGCTCGAAAACGCACAAATAAATAAGAAAAATTAGCTGAGGGGAGGGTTTGTGAAAAAAATGCTTATGCTCAAAAAAGCTCAATAAAAAACATGCAAAAGAGCCCAAAAAAGTACAGGCTTCTTCAAGCTGAAATAAAAGTTCAAATGCCAGTAAAAGAAGCTTTTTTTTTTTTTTTATCTGCAGTGTGAATGAGCCCTGTTGTTTAAAGAACACAAAAAAAGAGAGAATGGAAGAGTGCAAAAAAGAAAGAAAAAGCGAAAGCAAGAAAGAAAGAACTCAAGGAAGAAAGTGCATATAAAAGCGAGCACAAGAGAGCGTAATAAAAGCAAGAAAGAAAGCAAGACAGAAAGAAGAGCAAACTAAAGCAAGAAAGGAGAGAGAAAGAAAGAGAGCAAGACAGAAAGAAGAGTAAACTAAAGCAAGAAAGGAGAGAGAGAGAAAGAAAGAGCACAAGAAAGAAAGAGAAAAAGCAGGAGCACAAGAAAGAGAATGCAAGAAAGAAAGAATGGAGGAGTGCAAGAGAGAAAGTGCAAGAAAGAAAGTAAGAAAAAAAAGGAAAATAAATCTGCTTCCAGAAACCTTCATCATGGGTAGCAACGAATAAGTCATACCCTGCAGTAAATAATTCACCAGTAGGGGGAGAAAGCATAGCGTTTTATAACCTTCTCACTGAAAAACAGAAAAAAAAAGTTTCCTCAAAGTAGTAAACACTAAACTCAATGATTCTTATTTTGCTAAGGCACTGTCATACTTGTCTACATCTTCATCCCAGTCCCCAGGTTACTGTCACCTCCACCCAAGGCCAACACAAATCAATGCCTTCCTTGCGGGCAGTCCTGCCCTCGATTACGCCAACTTTCTGCTTGTTACTGTCACTAATTATGTAGGAGACACACACTCCTAGCCACAATGTCCTTTTTTTGAGTAACTGTGCATGCTCAGTAACTCAAATAAGGGTGATGCTGTGATCTCAGGACACAGCCCATGGATGCAGGACTGTCGAGCAAATCTGGGACAGTTGGTATCTATGTATGATCAAGAATTGCAATTTTATTAAATAAAATTCTGTTTTGACTGTTTTTCATTTTTTGCATTAGCGCTTTGGATCTCCTGCAGCCTCTTTGCAGCTGCCTCCTGTCTACATGCACTCCAGCGATGTTTTTTTTTTTTATGGTGGGCATGCTGTGTAGTAGTGTTGAAAAAAGTCTGTTACAGGATAAACGTTAAGAGCACAATTGATATTGTAGCCAATGAGTACACTTTAACCACTCCAGCCCCGGAAGATTTGGCTGCTGAATGACCAGGCCATTTTGTGCGATATGGCACTGCATCGCTTTAACTGACAATTGCACGGTCATGTGACGCTGTACCCAAACAAAATTGACATCCTTTTTTTCCCACAAATAGAGCTTTCTTTTGGTGGTATTTGATCACCTCTGCTGTTTTAATTTTTTTGCACTATAAACAAAAAAAAGAGTGACAGTTTTGAAAAAAAACACACTATTTTGTACGTTTTGCTATAATAAATATCCCCAATTTTTTCTCAGTTTAGGCTGATTTTTTTGGTAATGTTATAGCATCTACAAAAAAGGGGATACATTTATGGCATTTTTATTATTATTTTTTTTACTAGTAATGGCGGCGATCTGTGATTTTTATCGGGACTGCGATATTATGGCAGACACATCGGACACTTTTGACACATTTTTGGGATGATTGACAATTATACAGCGATCAGTGCTATAAAAATGCACTGATTACTGTGTAAATGTGACTGTCAGGGAGGGGGTTAACACTAGGGGGCCATCAAGGGGTTAACTGTTACCTAGTGTGTGTTCTAAATGTAGGGGGAGGGGACTGACTATAGGAAATTACAGATCGTTGTTCCTAGTTATTAGGAACACACAATCTGTCCCTCCTCTCCATAGAGCTGGAATTTGTATGTTTACGCACACACACGTCACTGTTCTGCCTCTCGTGCCCGCGATCGCACGTGGCTGGTGGTCATTGCGACCACCAGCCATGCGCATCGGTTCCCCCACAGTGCCTGCTATCCTGCTTAAAGGAGCTGACGTACAGCTATGACGGCTCGCGGGATTGTGCCGACCTTTATAATGATGGCAGCTGGTCGGCAAGCAGTTAAAGGGCGAGGGTAATTACATAAAAAAGCAGGAGATGTCTATCTTGCAAATAGCTGAAATTTCCAACTTCTCTTCTGCAGCTTCTCTACAGACCAGCACAGAATGTACTGTAGCGCTACCACCGCAGGAGCCACTGGTGGAAGTTGGTATTTCCCCCCCTGCACAGCCTGGCACACAGAATTTTCCACCACAAGCTGGAGACAAGAATCGGTCCTTGCAGCTTTGTTTTTGTATTTTATTGGGGGAATTGAATTTGGATAGGGTTGAGGGTATTATGGCATTCCCACTTAATCAATGTAGTAAAGTCTTCAGGGACAAACCATAGACATCCACTATATACACTCCTCTGCTTCCTGCAAAACCTTTCTTGCAGATCTACTCCCTCTCCTCCAGCACAACTCTTGCTCATGGAACTACAACACCCAGGACCAGCTGGCACTGTTTGGATAGTCTAAAACATGGCTCAGTTAGACTAGTAGCAAATGCCCCTTATAGGCAGGGACCGTGGGCCCATTTGGTATAGAAAAGAAAGTCCTAGTGCACAGCTGTCCTATCTGTGGCAACTGCTCCCAGCACCACCTCTTCAGGCACGGGCAGCTCACATGGCTGCAGCTGCCCCTTTCTCCTGCCTGTTCCACCACAGTCCTCCTGACTGACTCTGCATCCATCCCAGGCTGCTCTCCCCCAGTCCTCTCAGGTTGCCTCTCAGTCCTCCCAACTGTGTGTCACTCACCAGCCCTCCTGGCTGTCTTCCTCCCTGGAGATTGGCCCGGCAGTGTCCTCTTGCTGTTCTCTCCTTGCTCCCATGCCTCCTGGTCAGGATCCCTCCATGTGTCATGAGAAGGGTCCCTTACGCACCAGGACCCAGGCCGGAGTTCACCCCCCCCCCCAGTCTAGGGGATTACTCTCAAAGGCCTCCGACAGTCTAACACTCCATCTCCGTCTTCCACCCGAACTCCACTGCCCCAGCTGGACTGACCCTGAGTATTTGAGGGGGCCTGTCTCCCGCCAACTCATCTTTTGGGAATTGGTCAGGGCCCTCATGAATACTCCAGGCAGCTTCTCCTCCTCTCCACTCCCATCCTTCTGGAATCTTCTGCTAGTTTCCAGAAATAAGGGGGTATCAGAGATGCTGCCTGTGAGTCATACCAGCCTCCCTCAGTCACTCAACCCCGACCCAGAAAAACAACACAGCCTGAATTTACCTACATTAATAAACAATCTAACTCTAGCAATGCTAGGGGGTTTTACAGTAGCTAGGCAGAACAATCACAGGAGGGGAAGCAGGGTCTGAAGTGTTAGAACTTGCGGTAAAAAAACAGCAATTCTGGCAAAAGACCTCCCACCACTATCCCTGTGTAGGTGTCTGGCCCTCTTGGAGGTAGCAAAGCTGCCCAGTGTGAATTGAGAGATGTTAAACTAAGGTGGGCGGTGCAGAACATACCAGATTTATCATCTCCTGAAGTGATGTTTAAAACTGTATTCTCTAAAATTAGGATTTGGGAGAAGTGGATAGACAGTCACAGGGTTAATTTAACCCCCTATCCCCTGATGCACTGGTAGACTCCACCGCAGGAACCTACAGCCAGCTTGGGTATGTTTTAGCACACAAGTAAAATCCTTAAAAATGCTGTCAAATTAACAATAGAGAAATTAAGAAATGATTTAAAAATAAAATAACAAAACTAACCTTTTCTGCAATATTTACCTTCAACCCAGAGATTTCCCCTGCAGGACTTTTTTTCTACCACTATGCCCTCTGTCTAATGGCCAGCTACTTTTAATCCACTTTCTCTGAGTGCAGGTCATCCTGGACCTGCCCACATCCTGTTACTGGGCTTTGAAAGTAGTGTTTCAGTGATGAACTCATCGCTCTGTCAATCTGCTCTCTTATCCTATCAGCATGCTTCTAGTGTTGCTTCTTCTCTCATGCTCCAGCTCCACTGTACAGATACTGTCATAGTTTGATATTAGATCCTGCAACTTACACTGGTTGTATTTCAAAAAAATACATTTAGCGTTATATATTGATGATTACAGAGATTCATTAATTTGTGGGGTTTTTTTTTTACTGTATATCTGCCTGGAGTTCAGCTTTAACACTTTTACTGCCACCACCATATACGACTTACGACATTCGCAGTGGGGGTTTTATACACACTGCTACAGCTGCCGGGAGTGTGTGTACACTCCACAAGCCTATTGTCAGCTTTCTAATACTTTCCATGACCCCCGGAGTGTGCCCACCCTCGCTATGCTTCCTGGGCTCCACATGGTGGGCAATACTGGGTGGAGGTGAGGGAGACCAGTAGACGTACACTCGCTAATCTCCCCTAGCTAGAATGAACGTGGAAGTGGGGCATAAAACAATGCATCCGGTTTCTGGTGTCACAGCTAATGGAGGGTGATCCACTCTGAATTAACTTCAATGGGACACAGGTGAGACATTAGAGGTCTAAAGGACCCTTGATGTCTCATTAAAGAGCACCTGTCTTAAAAATATTATGTAACATAGAGGACCTTTTGTCCCCTGTGTACACGCACACACAAACGTAAAAGTACCTGTCGGGGACGCCTATGTACAAAAACATTGCTTGCAATACACACGTTACACATCGTGTGCAAATTTAAAGCTTGGTCTGTTGGGTATCTATTTACTCAGCACAACCTTATGTTATATATTTTACCAAAAATTGGCTAATATACTATTTTCTTGTGTCCTAAAATTAACATTTATGTAGTTGATAAACTGCTTGATAACTACCAATATTTTATTCTCCAGGGTCTCTGCTTTTAGAAAATATATAATATTTGGGGGGTTTAACTAATCTTCAGGCCTAAAAACGGAAAATTTATATCAAATACTTACCGTAATTTTCCTTTCCTGATAGGCTCCATGGCAGCATACGTGTGGGTAGGCTCCGCCTCCATAACTACCCAATAGGACCCCCTCTCCCATAAATCTTTGCTCTAGGCTGCTATCCATGTTCCGTAACTAGCCTACTCCAGACATTTTGGGAGGGACTCCTGCTGCCATGAAGCCTATCAGGAAAGGAAAATTACGGTAAGTATTTGATATAAATTTTCCGTTTTCCTGACAGGCTCCATGGCAGCATACGTGTGGGAAATAACTCGCCCAAAAATACACACGGGCGGGCAAAAGTGTTTGAGCAAAGAAACCAAATTTATTTTACATTGTCAACCGACAATACTTGTAAACCAAAATTAATAGATGACAGAGCCGCAGGCTCAACACAATAATGAGAAACAAATGTGTTAATAGAAGACCAGGAAGCCGCTCTACAAATGATTTCAGGCGCGACATGCCGGGAAGCTGCCCACGATGTCGAGATACTCCTGGTCGAATGAGCTGTCACTGCCTCTGGAGGAGCCAAGCCCTTTACCTTGTATGCCCTCTGAATGGTCTGCACAATCCAAGAAGAAATTGATCTGACCGAAGCTCGCATTCCTTTGTTTTTACCATAGAGAAGAACGAAAAGGAATTCCGTTTGTCTGAATGGAGCCGTGACCTCCAGATATTGCTTTAGAGTGTGGCCTACATCAAGTGGATGAACATCCTGATCGTCCGTTGTTCTGAAAGTAGGAAGTACAATCTCTTGATTTTCATGAAAGACTGAGGTCACTTTAGGGTTTGACCCAAGCATGGGAATCAACACTACCCTATCTGGAAAGAAGGTTAGGAAAGGTTCTTCTGAACCTAAATTTCTAATCTCTGACACTCTTTTAGCCGATGTCACCGCTACTAAGAAGGTGGTCTTGAGCGTGAGATCTCTCATGGAAAGAGGTTTGTCAGGATCTGATCCGAGATTGGAGAGAAAATCCAAGACAATAGGAAGGTCCCATTTGGGGAACCTGGGTCTTCTTTGAGGTTTAAGCCTGGTAGCTCCTTTAAAGAATGTGTGATTAGCCCAAGATACTCCTGTGAAGGCCGAGATGGCTGAAACTTGCACTCTTAGTGAGCTGACTGCTAAAGATAGGTCCAGCCCTGATTGGAGAAAACTTAGAATGTCCTGTACTGCTGGAGAATTACACGGATTTGACCGGGAAGACATATGGTCAGAGAATTTAGACCATATCCGTTCGTATACTCTGTTCGTACTTCCCCTCCGGGCACTAAGAAGAGTTGGAATAGCTTCTTCCGGACAGCCTAGAGATTCAAGCCTTTCCCTCTCAAGAACCACACCCTGAGGTGTAGGCAAGATGGGCATGGGTGTAACGTCGAGCCTTGCGACAGTAGATCCGGCCTGAGAGGAAGGGGAACTGGGTCTTGATAACTCAGGAGCGATAACAGAGGAAACCACGGCCTGTTGGGCCAGAAAGGAATCACTGCAATGATCTCCACCTTCTCTGTTCTGAGCCTCCGGAGGAATTGCAGAATCACCGGTACCGGAGGGAAGGCATAAGCCTTCTGAAACTTCCAATGATCTGAGAGAGCATCTATCCCGTAAGCCTGAGGGTCTCTGAACCTCGAATAATATCTGGGCATTTTGTGATTGCATGGAGAAGCAAATAGATCGACCTCTGGAAGTACTCCCAGGGTCAGAAGCCACTCGAACACCTCTCTGTGGAGAGACCACTCGTTGTTGTCCATTTGCACTCTCGAGAGGAAGTCTGCCTGTACATTCTGGATCCCCGGAATGTAAGCTGCCGAGATGTTGGACAAATACTTCTGAGCCCAGCTCATTATTGGCTCCACTTCCTGTAGCAGAGACCAGCTGCGAGTTCCACCTTGCTTCTTTATGTAAGCCACCGCGGTTGTATTGTCCAACCTTAGCATCACAGATGAACCTTCTATTAGATGGCGAAATGACAGGAGTGCCTGAAAGGCGGCCCTCAGCTCCAGAATGTTGGAGACAATCCCTCGAGCAGGGAAACCCCATTGGCCTTGCGCCACTTCTGAAAGGCAGTGAGCGCCCCAACCTCGATTGCTGGCATCCGAAGTTAACGTGACCCATGAGATGGGCATGATTGAATGGTGATTGCGCAGATTCTTCCCTTGAAGCCACCAAAGGAGAGATGTCCTCATGGATGACGTAAGGTGTATGCGCTGGACTTGGCTGGAAGAATCCCATTGTTGAAGGAACCCTTTTTGGAAGGGTCGTGTATGCCATTGGGCCCACTTCACCATAGGAATGGTAGCTGTCATTGTTTACGGAGTAGAGCCACAACCGACAACAGGACCTTTGAGAAGACCCGAGGTGACGTTGTTAGGCCGAAGGGTAGACATGTGAACTGCAGATGCTGATTGCCTACCGCAAAGCGGAGGAATTGTTGGAACTCTGTTGCCACTGGCACGTGTAAATATGCATCTTTCAGATCGATTGAAATCATCCAATCTCCCAGATGTATTGATTGTTGGATCGTAATTAAAGACTCCATTTTGAACTTTTCTTTTCGGATAAAGGAATTGAGATGTGTTAAATCTATTACCGGCCTCCATGTACCGTTTTTCTTCTGTATCATGAACAGAGGAGAATACATGCCTCTGCCTTGTTCGTTTTCTGGAACAGGAACGGCTGCGCCTTGATCCAATAAACAGCTCACGTAGGTTAATAGGACCTGCTTTTTCTCTTCTGAACCTGGAAGAGATGTGGGAACAAATCTGAGTCTTGGGGTATTGTTGAAGACCCACTTGTGACCGGAGGAGACCGTCTTGATGGTCCAGTAATCTCGGATTGAGGCCGCCCAGACATGCCCGAAGGTGCGAAGACGAGCCCCCACCTGGCATGCCTGAGCGGGCCCAATCTCAAAAGGACTTTGTGGCGTCCTGGTTGCCAGAGGAACCCCCTTTTGCGGGTTTCTTGAAAGAAGACTGCCTGGATTTCCAGGATCTTGAGAACTCCCGACCAGGTCTGTAGCTGCGCGCATCCCTAGCGCGATCAGAGTTTTGTCTTCTAGGAAAACTGCGTTTCTGATTTTGTAGGCGTCTGTCTTGAGGGAGGAAACCAGACTTTCCACCTGTGGCCCGGGTTATGGCACTATCGAGCTTATTGCCGAACAATGAAGAACCTTCAAACGGAATTCGGCACCAAGCTTGCTTGGAAGCTGGATCCGCCAACCATGGACGGAGCCATAGGGCACGACGAGCTGAGACAGCTGCCAACAAAACCCGGGACATCAGGCGGATGACATCAATAGAAAACTGCGGATGACCAGGAGAAATAAGTGCCCCCACCTGTCTTTCCACCTCTGCGCCTAGGATTGTAAAACACCTGTAAGCTGCCACTTAAACAAAAAATAATTATAAGTCTGAAAGAACACCCTGTGGATGAATAGTGGCGCTATATGCCTAATAAATAAAATAAACAGGCCAATCAATGAATTCTAGTTAAAGAAGGTGAAGGGAGCCGGAGCGTACACAGAACATGGAGCATAGAATCCAAAGCTGACATTGAGAGAGCGAGTGCAAGTGGAATCCTGATCCCATGAATGGTGTTCGGCATATTGAGCAGTGGATGACTGTGCTCACATGGTAACCCCCATGTTAGTGGGTTAAAGCCGTGTCCGGCCAAACACGCGAGTGTAAGGCCTCAACAGCTGTGTCCCAAGTGGAGGCTACACCACACTGGGGAAGTGTATTGTGGTTCATCACTTCATATACTAGATTAATATATGGGTATAGGCTGATTTTATCTAGATAAGCCTTTTAATATATATTTTTTTAGTAATTTTTTTAGTCATTTTTGCACTCTTTAACTAGAATTCATTGATTGGCCTGTTTATTTTATTTATTAGGCATATAGCGCCACTATTCATCCACAGGGTGTTCTTTCAGACTTAGGATGACATCAATAGATGCCTCCCCAAGAAAGGCTGATGCCAGCCTGATCTCTTGGATAGGAGAATCCTTAGCTGTTTCAGTAGAGATACCTCTTAAGAACTCATCCACATTATCAGACCAAGATTCCAAAGCTTTGGAGACTGCAGCTATCGCAAGTACTGGCTTACATGCCATTCCTGATGTCAGGTAGATCCTCTTTAACTCCGAATCAATTCGCCTTTCCAAAGGATCTTTAAAAGATACAGTGTCCTCCAAGGGAAGCGTTACATATCTTGCTAGTCTCATTAAAGCTGCATCCACTAAAGGGGCTGATTCAAGGTGCTTTACTTCCTCTTCCTTAAAAGGATATAGTTTCAAGACCTTTGACTGCATGGAACTTTTCTTGTCCATTTTGCTCCACTCCTCAGAAATGACCTCACCCAGCTCAGAGAGAAAAGGAAAATACTGTCGCTCCTTATTGAGCTGCTTGAAAAACTTCCTCTGTTTTGGGGGGGAAGTAACTGGATCTTCCCACTTCAGGGCCTCTTTAACTGCCTTCACCAAAGAAGGAACTAAAGCGTACTCAAACCCCACGCCAGGATCTTCCAGATCCGATTCGCTGTCTGAAACAGGAGCAGAAGGGTGACTTGGCTGGGAAGATTCCCATGTCTCATGCACAGAACCTTCACCCACTGGAGGGCATAATGGGTCTGGTGGGGAATCACGGGGCTGCTGGGCCTCTCTTTCCTGTAGAGATTCTTTCACAACCCGCCTCACCATAGATTCCAAATGCTGGTCTGCACCATCCCTCTCATCTGCAGCTTTAGAGAAGCAGTGATCACAGAGAGATTTGTCTGTTGGAACAGGCATCCTACATCCCCAGCATGATTTACCTGAACTCTCTCTAGAGTGAGATGAAGGGGGGTGAGAAGGATTTTTATTGCGCTGTTCAGATCTGGAAGGAGATCTATGATGGCTAGACCTGGAGGAAGATTGCCGGTGGTGTGATTTTGATGATCCACTTCCTTTATGGGAACTACGGTGTGGATCAGACCTAGGAGGGCTGTGAGGAAAGAAACACAGAGAAGATAGAGAAAGAAATCAGCTGGTGTCCTAAAATCCTACTCTCAATCCTTGTACAGGCAGAAAAGCATAACTGCAAACATACCTGCTACAAGTGGGCTGGCCACTAGGGGGCAGTGAGGAGTCCATAGTGTCAATACAATAGGAAGCTGCAGAGACAGATTCACAGGATCAGGTGACTGACAACAGACCTCCACCCCCAGACAATAGAGATTGTCTTACCTTGAACCGCCAAGATAGTAGCCCCGGGAAGTCACCGTATCCCCCACAATCATTCCCAGGGCTCTGAAAGCTTTCCACAGCTTTTAAAAGTGGCGCCCGTGACGTCATCGCCGACGTCAGACGCGAGACGCTCGCGCGCATGCGCGAACCAAGCCTCGACTTCGTATTGGGTCCGCGCATGCGCAGAACGTACGCCGGTACCCGGAAGTCACAGAGAGAGCGGCTGCTGGAACGCAGAGAGCATCAGCGCCAATCTAGGACACCAGGAAGCAGGAAAAAAACACACAGAGGTATGATACACATAAACACTGCTGCCATATGTGAATGAAATGTAAAAACTTACCCCTCCACCTACGATCACCTGGGCCGAGGAACGCCATCCATACACACACACACACCGGACTTGGCAGCAGATAATGGTCGCCTGAAACATTAGGCAAACAGACCGTGCGCACATAGATGAACCGATCCAATCTTCAGCGCTACTCTGCTATACACTCCATACCCTGCTTAACAGTCAGGGCCTATCGGAGGAATCTTTGGCACTCGGCATCATCGATCGTAGGGAGGTTTATCTTCAGGTAGGAGAACCAACACCTGGTCCTACGGAGGAGGACAAAAAAGGAACATGGATAGCAGCCTAGAGCAAAGATTTATGGGAGAGGGGGTCCTATTGGGTAGTTATGGAGGCGGAGCCTACCCACACGTATGCTGCCATGGAGCCTGTCAGGAAATTACTTTTTTTTTAAATGTGTGCAAAAAATAAATAAATGCAAAAATGGCAGCGAAAGGGTTAAATAGATGCTGCACATAGTTTAGGATGAGTGCTGAAATTACTTATAGAAAGAACCTGTCATGGATACATATGGAAGATGCCATTGTTAACTTGCTTTGGAAGGTCCATATTCCAGGGTTGTCTCTTTGATCTCTTCTTCGCTACTCTGAGCGTCAATGACCTAGAAGAGGCATTTACATATCGGGTGGTCTGTCCAGAGTTCCCAAGGGTCATAACCTGCTAGGTAATTTAATGTCTTTGTGTCCAGTTTTGGATGGAGTGAATAATATGAATTGAAAAAATATTCCGAGGGTTTGTTTGTGAAGTCGATTTCAGCATAAGGGAATTTATCTGGTAGAAATATTTCCAGAGTAAGCTCTCCAGGGCCTGGAATTCTCTCTGACTATCACATGTAATTGGCAGCAAATAGAGTGTTCTGCCCTGACCTCACCCGTGACCTCAACATTTCCACTTTAGATACTTCCCAATTCAGCTGTTATATATTGTGCAATTCTTCATTTTTTTTTTTTTTAACAGGTAGACAATTCTTCAATTTTAACACCATGACCTGATGATAGAAAGATGGCTAAACTCCTCAAAGCCTTTCACAGCCAGATTAATATACAAATACAGAGCTGGTTTATGTTCTTATACATGGTAAGATTTCCAAGGATTCTCAGTCTTGTGATCAGGCCCCCCAAACCAGCAGTGGAGACTAAAATTTATTAAGCCTTGGTGCCCAGGTGCAGGAGATAGCAGGTCACATAGAATAGCAAATAATGGTTATCATTAATCGGACCGAGACAGAAGTACAGTTAAATCACACTTGTTTAATAATAAAAGTAAATAGAGCAAACGTAGTCAAAACATAGCCAAAGTTCGGTAACCTGAACGGATAGTCATACAAGCCAGAATTCAGGAAGCCAGGAATCAGCTTAGTGGAACAGCAAGCAGGATCTGGAGCCAGAAGGAATGTCAGCCAAGCAAGTCTTTAACCACTTAAGCCCCAGACCATTTGGCTGGCCAAAGACCAGATCACTTTTTGCGATTCTGCATTGCGTCGCTTTAACTGACAATTGCGCGGTCGTGCGACGCGGTTCCCAAACAAAATTGATGTCTTTTTTTTCCCACAAATAGAGCTTTCTTTTGGTGGTATTTGTTCACCTCTGTGGTTTTTATTTTTTGCGCTATAAACAAAAAAGTAGCGACAATTTTGAAAAAAAACACACTACTTTTTACTTTTTGCTATAATAAATATCCCTGAAAAATATATAAAAAAAACATTTTTTTCCTCAGTTTAGGCTGATACGTATTCTTCTACATATTTTTGGTAAAAAAAAAACAAAAAAAAAACGCAATAAGTGTTTATTGATTGGTTTGCGCAAAAGTTATAGCGTTTACAAAATAGGGGATAGTTTTATGGCATTTTTATTAATAATTTTTTTTTATTAAATATTATTTGATCTCATATACCCATTCACCCATAAGATCCTTCCCTTAGATATAAAAGAACAAATAAGAGGCGCTCATCCCCCCCCCAGTGATAGCATTAATGTGCACTACAATATCAGCAAAAATTACAAGCTAAAACACAGGTGCACAAATAAATCACCATATAATGTGACATAAAAAAAATCCATAACTGTAAGAATGCATAAAGACCATAAAAAACATATAAAAAAAAATCAGTCCAAAAAATCGTGAGATGAAAAATCGTGATTTGTTTGTGACACACAGAATCTTCAATGAATGTGGTGATCTTAATGGTGTATAACTCCACGTATCCTTCACCTCACCACCGTGACACGTGAATTCACTCCCAAAGGAACCTCACTCACCGATTTATTTTGCCAGCACTCTCATGCACGGCAAAAAACGCTTATTTACCACACTTCAGGGTAATCCGATATGCAAATATCCCACAGTGTTTGGATCAATCCACATGAAAAATAATTAAAGAGCTCACATAGCTTAAACCAGCATGGCAAGTTTATTAAAACCACTACAATCTTCAAGAAAATCACTCACATTTCAAAAGATTTAAAACAGCAGCAAATGCAGTGTAGCTCACAGCAACTTTAAAATCAGTGGATGAACTCAAAACAACAAATGGTCACGGCGGACCCGAGGTGTGCTAGTGCTTAGACTCACGGCCTCTCTCCCCTCCTCTGTAACGCGCCGTGATACGTCATCCACTGATTTTAAAGTTGCTGTGAGCTACACTGCATTTGCTGCTGTTTTAAATCTTTTGAAATGTGAGTGATTTTCTTGAAGATTGTAGTGGTTTTAATAAACTTGCCGCGCTGGTTTACGCTATGTGAGCTCTTTAATTATTTTTCATGTGGATTGATCCAAACACTGTGGGATATTTGCATATCGGATTACCCTGAAGTGTGGTAAATAAGCGTTTTTTGCCGTGCATGAGAGTGCTGGCAAAATAAATCGGTGAGTGAGGTTCCTTTGGGAGTGAATTCACGTGTCACGGTGGTGAGGTGAAGGATACGTGGAGTTATACACCATTAAGATCACCACATTCATTGAAGATTCTGTGTGTCACAAACAAATCAGGATTTTTCATCTCACGATTTTTTGGACTGATTTTTTTATGTTTTTTATGGTCTTTATGCATTCTTACAGTTATGGATTTTTTTTATGTCACATTATATAGTGATTATATGCTATATGATTAATATGGTATTTGATTGGCACAGTTTTATTCACTCATTACACAAGGCAGATTAATTTATGCGTGGTCTATAAGCACTGTGTTAATTATTCACGTATTTATTTGTGCACCTGTGTTTTAGCTTGTAATTTTTGCTGATTTTGTAGTGCACATTAATGCTATCACTGGGGGGGTATGAGCGCCTCTTATTTGTTCTTTTATATCTAAGGGAAGGATCTTATGGGTGAATGGGTATATGAGATCAAATAATATTTAGTTTTACTATCATTTAAAGGGGCAGCTCTTGTTTGATATATTTTTATATTAATTTATAGAAATTTATTTCACTATAATTTATATTTTTCCACTTTAAATTTTTAGTTTCATATTATTGAGGAGACCATTCACTGGATCATATTCCTCATCTAATCACGCTCTTATCCAGTGGCGCAGTGGGGGTGTTTTTGAATAAAGGGCGGTTTATTATTCAGAATACCCACATTTATAATTTTTTTTTATTAGTAATAGCAGCGATCAGCAATTTTTATCATGACTGTGACATTATGGAGGACAGATCGGGCACTTTTGGCGTGATTTTGGGACCACATTTATACAGCGATCAGTGTAATTAAAAATGCATTGATTACTGTGTAAATGTGACTGGCAGTGAAGGGGTTAACCACTAGGTGGCGCTGTAGGGGTTAAGTGTGTCCCAGGGAGCGATTCTAACTGTGGGGGGAGAGGCTGTGTGTTACACAACACTTATCACCGCTCCCTATTACAGGGATCGGTGATCAGTGACAGTGTCACTAGGCAAAACGGGAAGTGCTTGTTTACATTAGCATTTCCCCGTTCTTCCTCTCCGTCAGACGATCACAGGTATGCCCGCAGACATCGAGTCCTCAGGACCCGCGATCACGCTCACAAAGCTCCCGGCGGGCACGCGCCCGCAAGCCGCCTCTTAAAGGGCAACGTACAGGTACATGTAATCATGCCAGTACATGCCCTTCTGCCGACGTATATCAGCGTGAGGCGGTTAACATCAGCGCAGGAGAAAGTCACTGTGATGTTGACCAAGACGAAGGCAGAGTGTCAGGGCTGGGCTCAGCCCTTCCTTCTCTAAGCTGGCCACTCAGCTGTCAGCTAATTGTCAGCTCCTATCTTTCCACAGTTACTCAGCTGTAGATGATAGCCTGCTCGTCAGTCCTGCTACTTAAGCCGTCCAGTTCAGAGGAGCTCTGCCTTCGCCTTGGTCAACATCACAGAAACTCCTGCATTCCTATTCAAGACTTGCTTTGCTGACATCCCTTCTGGCTCCAGGTCCTGCTTGCTGTTCCACTATATTGATCCCTGACTTCTGGCTTGGCTGACTATCCGTTCCGGTGACTATCGGTTACTGGCTATGTTTTGACTACGTTTGTTCGTTTTACTTTTATTATTAAACAAGTGTGATTTAACTGTACTTCTGTCTCGGCCTGATTTCATGGTTTCTGAAACAGAGATCATCTGGGCTGGACGGCTTTAATAAGCAGGACTGATGAGCAGTATATCATCAACAGGTGAGTCACTGTGGAGAGATAGAAGCTGGCAATTAGCCGACAGTTGAGCGGCCAGCTCAGAGAAGAAAGGGTTGAGCCCAGCCCTGACATTACCCCCTCCTCAACGACCCCTCTCCCTCGGAGGACCACCATGCTTGAGGGGAAAATGTCTACGGAAATCATGGATGCCGATATGAGGAGAGAGCAGAGTGACAAAGAGATGAGCTCCTCCGTCTGCTGCTTCTCCTTTTATTGTCCCGTCATGGACTGTGAGTCAAGAGGAGACCTGTAAGTGTTACTGAACTGCAGCAGAGAAAAATCAGGTCCCCTCACCAGCCAGACAGGGTTCTGTGGAATAGCAGAGCTATGTACAGTAAATCTCAGAGCTGGATGAAAAGAAACACAAATCTTTTGGCAGGTAAACGCGTTCCCATATGTATATTTCATCCATGTGTAGCACCCTGGTGTTTAGGCAGGGTTGCTAGTAAATTTAGTTTGCCGGGCGGTAGTTGCCCTGGTTAATTGTTAGTAGATACACTGATTCCTCTCTAGTTCTGGGCTTGCTGCACCTTCTCTCTTCTGTCGCTAGGTGACATTAGATAGACAAGTGCTTAGCAAGGTCAGGTTATGAATGGATGGGGTGTCTCAGCCAATTGGCGGGGGTTTCTTTGGTTTCTTTAGCTCCTTGACCTGCTGGAAGAGCCTATTTATTTGGGTGGAGTCAGGTTCACGGGGTCCTGTGCCACCTGGACGGTTGTCTGGGTAGATGTGTGTTATGCTGCCCCGGTCTGCTAGGCTGGAAGCCTAAGGCCTATCCCGGGTCATCTGGCTGCTAGGCCTATCCAGAAGCAGGAGAAGCAGCGCATGGTTGGGACTGCAGGATTGGAGTCAAACTGAGAGCAACGGTTCAGCCGGACGGGGAACCAGTTGTGGTGGGAGGTAGAGGGGAAGCTGTCGCCACTGAGGGACCATCCACCTTGTTACTGGAAACCACTGTGAGTAAGCTGGAGCCAGTACCAGAGCAGTCTTCTCACCAGCTGGGGACGGTGAAGAAGCAGGAAAACTTCAGTAAGTACCAAGCCAGGGACCCAGCGGGACAGCAGAGGTGACGTTTGAGGGGCATCGGTGAGTGCCAAGCCAGGCACCTAGTGGGTCAGCAGGGGTGATGCTTGAGGATTATCTGTGAGTGCCAAGCCAGGGACCCAACAGGGAAGCCAGAGTGACGCTTGAAGAAGATACCGAGTTCTGGAAGTGGAAGAGCTCAGGGAATCCAGTGGCGATTGGGTCTGAGTGGCTAGTGAGAGACTGGAAGCTCGGTGAGGAAAGACCTACAGTGTGAGACTGTAGAGTGCAAGGAGAAATATCTGTGTTGCCAATAGTTAAATACAACTACTATTAGTGACTGTTACAAGATTTGTTGCCATAGGAGACAGCGGTCCTACCTATAGGTCACTATTAGGCCTTTGGGGGTCCGAGACCTTGCTACATATGAGGCATTTTTGAGGCACGATAGGCATGTATGAGGCATGAATGGCACTGATCAGCGCTGTGGGCACTCCAGAGCCAGCCCACTCACGCTGCTGCACCGGCTCCCTCCTCTCCTCACACGCTGTACGGATGGCGTGTGAGGAGAGTGCTGAACCACACATGTGCCGCATTGTTGATAAGTGATCGCCCCGTCATTGGACGGAGCTATCACGTGGTAAAGGGCTGCTCATCAGCCATCACAGACGCTTCCAGGTGCGCGCAGGGGGCGGGAAGTACGAGTTTGGGAGGACGTCCCTGGATGCCTTCCCAGAACTAGCTGACCGCGCTGTAGCCATCATTCAGCTATGGCCCAGTCAGCAAGTGGTTAAACACACCTAGGAACATATTTAACCTATTTCTGATAAAATGATGCATATATTTTTTTCCTACATGGGGATTATGGGTGGAATATCATAGTTAAACAAACATAGGAACATATTTAACCTATTCATGGTAACCTCAACAATAACCTCCCTTCCCGCTTCTCCACCCTCAGAAATAACCCCCCCTGCTTCTCCACCCTCAACAATAACCCCCCTCCCTGCTTCTTCACCCTAAACAATAACCCCCCCTGCTTCTCCACCCTCAATAATATCCCCCCTTCCTGTTTCTCCACCCTAAACAATAACCCCCCTCCCTGCTTCTCAACCCTCAACAATAACCCTTCTTGCTGCAGAAACAGCAGCATGCTCATGGTTAATGAGTGGCTCTGTATTACGGAGGGGGGCTGTGTAATGATAGGGATAGTATGGGGGAGGGATCATGTGTAAAAATGGGGGTAGTATAGGGGAGGGGGCCTGTGTAGTGATGGGGGGTAGTATGGGGGAGGGGGTCCTGTAATTATGGGGGTAGTATGGGGAATGGGGGTCCTATATAGTGATTTGGGTAGTATGAGGGAGAGAGTCCTGGGTAATGATGGGGGGGGTTGCAAAATTGCATGGGTGACTAATTCTGTTTAATTTATTTATAAAATGATATAGAGGAGGGGATAAATAGCTCTGTCTCAGTGTTTGACACAAAAATGTGCAGGGCAATAACAGAGCAGGATATAGAAACTTTACAAGTGAACCTGAATACATTTATGGAGTGGGCTACTACATGCCAAATTAAGTTTAAGGTAATGCACTTGTGCATAAAAATATAAACGCAAGTTACTCTTTAGGGGGAGAGCCCCTAGGGGCTTCCAGGATGGAGAAGGATCTAGGGGTCTTAGTTGAAGACAGACAATAGCATGCAGTGTCAAGCTGCGGCTACCAAAGCCAGCAGTATATTAGCATGCATTAAAAAGGGAATTTACTCCAGAGATAAGACGATTATTCTGCCACTTTATAAAACTCTTGCTCGGCTGCATTTGGAGTATTCTGTCCAGTTCTGGTCACCAATCCTCCAAAAGGATGTGCTGGAGCTGGAGAGAGTCCAGAGAAGGGCAACTCAATTAATATGAGGACTGGAGGACCTCAATTATGAGGAAGGACTACTAAATTTATTCTCCCTGGAGAAGAGATGCTTGAGAGGAGGTATGATAGCGATATACAAATATCGCAACAGTGATTCCAGCATAAGTATAAAACTTTTCAGTCCCAGGGAGTGTAAAAGGACACAGGGCCACACGATGAGACGGGAAGAGAAGCGGTTTAACCTTAGGCTGTGTAAGGGATTTTTTACTGTCAGGGCAGTAAGAATGTGGAACTCTCTTCCACAAATGGTGGTGTCTGCAGTAAGTATGGATAGTTTTAAAAGACTCTTGGACATGCATCTTAGCGAAAACAATATGAGGGGATATGGGAAATGATTTTCGCACACACACACACACACACACACACACACACACACACACACACACACACACACACGGGTTGAACTGGATGGACTGTTGTCTTTATTCAACCTTACCTACTATGTTACTAAGTGTAGCATGCGTGAAGAATGTAAAAACATGAAGCAATAGGGTAATGCACTCACATAAAAATAAGTGGGCACAGCATTTCCATTAAACACATTTTCTTTTTATTGAACATATATAAAAGGAATATACATCAATGAAATTCTTGAGACAAATACATCAATTAGTACAATGTATTATAACAGGTAATTTGCTATGACTTCCCCTATGTTATAAGCATTGGGCACAGCATTTCAAAAGATAATCTGCGGGGTATCCAGCAGGTGGCAATCTCTCCAGTGGACATGAGAACAAAAAACAAAGAGAACAAAAAACAAAAAAAGAGCACACCACTCTCAGTGCAGTACTTATTGAAAGCTGGTGTAGTAAATAAATAAACAGTATGGCACTCAAATGTAGTTTAAGAAAAATAGCATTAATATAGGCTTCCAAGAGGTGGCATACTCCTTTGGTCCCAATAGTTGGCAGCACAAAGGATGGATGGTGTAATCATTTAGTGGAAAGCAGTACTGGGTAACCGAGAACTAGAAACAGCCGGCTGTGGATGAATAGGTGGTGGCTGTTGTGGACCGCAAAAGAAGCAGAAACATGTTAGCTCTAATGCCGCGTACACACGGTCGGACTTTGACCGGACTTGTCCGACGGACGCTGACGGACCAATTCCGGCGGACAATCCGACTGTGTGTGTGGTCTGCATCGGACTTCCGACGGACCGTTTCGGTCGGAAATCCGACATACTTTAGATTTGAAGCCTGCTTCAAATCTTTATGTCGTAACTCCGCCGGACTCAGTTCCTGACGGAAAGCCGTTCGTCTGTATGCTGGTCCGATGGACCAGATACGACGCAAGGGCAGGGTACTGCATCTCGCGCTCGCTGCAATCGCTGCAAATTTTCCTTTTGCGGCGAGCGGTGGCATCCCAGGCCCTTCGATCTGGTATGGATTTTAAGGGGAACCCCCTACGCCGAAAAAAATGGCGTGGGGTCCCCCCTAAAATTCACACCAGACCCCGATCCGAGCACGCAGCCCAGTCGGTCAGGAAAGGGGGTGGGGACGAGCGAGCGCCCCCCCCCCCATCCTGAACCGTACCAGGCCGCATGCCCTCAACATGGGGGGTGGGTGCTGTGGGGGAGGGGAGCGCCCTGCGCCCCCCCAAAGCACCTTGTCCCCATGTTGATGAGGCCAAGGGCCTCTTCCCGACAACCCTGGGGGTTGGTTGTCGGGGTCTGCGGGCGGGGGGCTTATCGGAATCCGGGAGAACCCTTTAATAAGGGGGCCCCCAGATCCCGGCCCCCTACCCTATGTGAATGAGTATGGAGTACATGGTACCCCTACCCATTCACCTGGGGGAAAAAGTGTCAAAAAAAAAAAAAACACACTTCACAGGTTTTTAAAGTAATTTATTAGACAGCTTCGGGGGTCTTCTTCTGACTTCGGGGGTCCCTCCGGCCTCTTCTCCCGACGTCCGGTTGGTTCTTCTCCGCTCTCTCTGGCCTCTTCTCCCGGTGTTCGACCTCTGCTCCCGGTGTTCCAGTTCTTCTGCCAGCTCCTCCGCTATCTTCATGCTGCTCTTTTGCTAGCGGTGGCCCGGACTTCTGCTTTCTGCCTTCTGCCTCCTGGCTTCTTGGCTTCTTTCCTCTTCTCTTCTTGCGATGTTGACACAATGCTCTCTACGGCTGCAATGCTCTCTGAGCGCTCCGATGTGACTTATATAGGCGGTGACCCCGCCCCCTTATGCCGTCACAGTCCCTGGGCATGCTGGGACTGTGACGGCATAAGGGGGCGTGGTCAACCTCACCCGGTGACCACGCCCCCTCATTCACATAGGGTGGGGGGCCGGGATCTGGGGGCCCCCTTATTAAAGGGGGCTCCCGGATTCCGATAAGCCCCGTGTCCGCAGACCCATAAACCAACGGCCAGGGTTGTCGGGAAGAGGCCCTTGTCCTCATCAACATGGGGACAAGGTGCTTTGGGGTGGCGGGGGACACAGGGTGCCCCCCTCCCCCACAGCACCCACCCCCCCATTTTGAGGGCATGCAGCCTGGTACGGTTCAGGAGGGGGGGGACTCGCTTGTCCCCACCCCCTTTCCTGACCGGCCGGGCTGCGTGCTCAGATCGGGGTCTGGTATGGATTTTAGAGGGGACCCCACGCCGTTTTTTTGGCATAGGGGGTTCCCCTTAATATCCATACCAGACCGAAGGGCCTGGGATGCCCCGCAATGGGGCTTGCAAGGTGTCAATCTCGCCGATAAAAGCGGTGAGATTGACTTCCTTTTCTAGGCCCGTCGTACCCGAGTCGTGTGTAGGCAAGTCCGTCCGTTCAGTAGGTCCGGCGGTAGTCCACCGGAAGTCCGGCAGGAAGAACGTCGGACCTAGCTTCCCAGAAAGTCCGGTAGTGTGTATGCGGCATAATACTTCTGATAGCCTTTGTGATGGGAACAATGAAGTGGGAGCCAGATGGGTTTTTTTTAGATATGAGGAATGGAATAAATTTAGCTAGCATGCATCTTGGAAAGGCCTGACGTAGGTCTGACGGTCTTCCCGACGGATTCCGGCGGACTTACGACAGACTTTCCGAATGAACAGACTTGCTTACACACGACCGGACATTCCAGCAGACTAGGTCCGCCGGTCTTCCGACAGACTTATGACGGACTTTCCGAACGAACAGACTTGCCTACACACGACCGGACTTTCCAGCAGACTAGGTCCGCCGGTCTTTCGATGGAGTTACGGCGGACTTCTGAATTAAAGGACTTGCCCACACACGGACTAAAGTCCGTTCATTTTGAACGTGATGAGGTACGACGGGACTAGAAAAGGAAGTCAATCTCACCGCTTTTATTGGCGAGATTGACACCTTGCGAGCCCCGTCGCAGAGCATACTAGGCCCTTAGGCCTGGTATGTATTTTAAGGGGAACCACCTACGCCGAAAAAACAGTGTGGGGGTCCCCCCAAATCCATACCAGACCCTTATCCGAGCACGCAGCCCGACCGGTCAGGAAAGGGGGTGGGGACGAGCGAGTGCCCCCCTTGAACCGTACCAGGCCGCATGCTCTCAACATGGGGGGGTGGGTGCTTTGGGGAAGGCGAGCGTCCTGCGGCCCCCCACCCCAAAGCACCTTGTCCCTATGTTGATGAGGACAAGGGCTTCTTCCCGACAACCCTGGCCGTTGGTTGTTGGGGTCTGCGGGCGGGGGGCTTATTGGAATCCGAGAGCCCCCTTTAATAAGGGGGCCCCCAGATCTTGGCCCCCCCATACTATGTAAATGAGTATGGGGTACATCGTACCCCTACCCATTCACCTGGGGAAAAAAGTGTCAATAAAAAAATCAGGTTTTTAAAGTAATTTATTAGGCAGCTCTGGGGGTCTTCTTCCGACTTCGGGGGTCTCTTCCGACTTCTCCGCTCTCTCCGACCTCTTCTCCCGGTGTCCGGTTCTTCTCCCGCTCTCCGGTTCTTCTGCCGGTCTCCTCCACTATCTTCTGCTCTTTTGCCACTCTCTTGCTAGCGGTGGCCCGGTCTTCTCTGTCGTCTTGTTCCCTCTTCACTTCTTCCAATGTTGACACAACGCTCTCTCCCGCTGTAATGCCGTGTGAGTGTTACACAACGACTTATATAGGCACGGGGCGTGGTCACCGGGTGATGTCACCCAGTGACCCTGCCCCTTATGACAGCACAGTCCCAGCATGCCCCAGAACTGCGACGTCGTAAGGGGTGGGGTCACCAGGTGATGTCACCCGGTGACTACGCCCCATCCCTATATAAGTCGTTGCACAACGTGCACACAGCATTACAGCGGGAGAGAGCATCGTATCAACATCAGAAGAAGAGAAGAGGGAAGAAGACAACGGAGAAGACTTGGCCACAGCTAGCAAAAGAGCAAAAGATAGCGGAAGAGCCTGGCAGAAGAACCGGAGAGCGGGAGAAGAACCGGACACTCTGAGAAGAGGCCGGAGAGCAGGAGAGGAACCGGACACTGGGAGAAGAGGCCGGAGAGAGCGGAGAAGAACCGGACATCGAGAGAAGAGGCCGCAGAGAGCGGAGAAGTCGGAAGAGACCCCTGAATTCGGAAATAGACCCCCGGAGCTGCCTAATAAATTACTTTAAAAACCTGTCTAGTGTGTTTTTTTATTGACACTTTTTTCCCCAGGTGAATGGGTAGGGGTGCGATGTACCCCATACTCATTCACATAGGGTGGGGGGCCGGGATCTGGAGGCCCCCTTATTAAAGGGGGCTCCCGGATTCCGATAAGCCCCCCGCCCGCAGACCCTGACAACCAGGGTTGTCGGGAAGAGGCCCTTGTCCTCATCAACATGGGGACAAGGCGCTTTGGGGTGGGGGGGCCGCAGGGTGGCCCCAGCCCCAAAGCACCCACCCCCCCATGTTGAGGGCATGCGGCCTGGTACGGTTCAGGAGGAGGGGGGCGCTCGCTCGTCCCCACCCCCTTTCCTAACCGGCCGGGCTGCGTGCTCGGATAAGGGTCTGGTATGGATTTTGGGGGGACCCCCACGCCATTTTTTCAGCGCAAGGGGTTCCCCTTAAAATCCATACCAGACCTAAGGGACATTGTCGCTTCCCTCTCACGCTCGCTGCAATAGGAAAATGTGTTTTTCCTAATGCAGCGAGTGCAAGATGTACAGTACAGTGTCGCTGAGAACCAGCGTGCAAACTCTCGAGGGCAGGTGCTGTAGCTGCCGTGTCGTATTTGGTCCATCGGACCAGCATACAGATGAACGAGCTTCCCGATAGGAACTGGGTCCGGCGAAGTTCTGGCGGAGTTCCGGCGGGAAGATTTGAAACATTTTTCAAATGTAAAGTCCGTTGGATTTTCGACCGAAAAGGTTCGTCAGGAGTCTGATGAAGCCCACACACGGTCAGATTGTCTGCCAGACTCGGTCCTAGAAAATGGCTGCTGGGGGCTTTTTTTTCTTTCCATGAAGGGGCTTTTTAACAACTTGCACATGATGAGTGCACAGTTGTCAAGCTACTGAGATGCATGATATAATCTCCCAGGAAATTTAAAATGCTCATGAGTTCCAAAGAATTTCACCAGTATGTTTGTAACCTCTTGTAAGCCAGTTTTTTTTTAATTTGTATAAATTGTTACTGCTTATCAATGTACTAGGATTGTGACTCCATCAAGGCTACCAGCTTGAGCCTCAATAATGGTCCCTCCTCCTAAGCTGACTTTTTTTTAAAAAGAAAGCAGGAGAAAAAGCAATCACCTAACCCGATTTTAAAAGACCGTGCTATGTACATTTTTACGTTTCTTTCTGATATTGTTTTACAGCAAAATGTGTCTTTTAAATTTTTTCAAAACCAATATAGTGTTTATATATATATACTGTATATGTGCTTGTTTGCAGGACATCTCCCTCAATGCCTGGATAAAAAGAACCTCACTCAAATGGAGGCAAGATCTTCAAATTCCTGGGAATAGCCAAACTTAGTCCAAGCAACCCAAGTATGTTAATTTTCCTGTTACCGTACTCTGCTGCCAGGAGGCGTTCTACATGCATGGAAGAGTCCAATGCTGTTGCCTGTTCGACAAAGGTCAGAGTCTGGGAGGATTGCCAGCGATGGTTGATAGCTGCTCTGACAGCCATCAGGTAGTGTCATAAAACATCTTTTTCTTATACCAAAGATTTTGTTGGGTTTTACAGAAGTAAAAACTGTAACAAGCATTGTAGCAAAGCTTCCAAAAGAGTCTTGCACAAAGTTCAAAGGTGCAAGGCGTTATACACCAAACATATTCAAAAGAAAGCAACAGAAAACTACTATCAGCTGGCTGCATTCTGTACATGGAGCTACTCACAAAGTTGGGGAGAGACTGTCAGAAAGGGAATGACAGTACCGCATGTTAAAAGCCAAGTTGTGGAAAAAGACACAGGTTACCCCTTAATAACGGAGACGCATTGGAACCAAGCCCTGAATGCTTGTCCTTGACATACCGTAAATCTTATGGAGAGCTGAAATTGCAGGGCAACAGGTCAGAAAGCTCAATAGCAACCAGAAAGAAAACTCTGGATGCCGACGACATGCTATTCTCTCTGACCAACCCATTATTCTCCCTCAAAATCTGTTCAGAGAAATCAAACTATGCGGGGCCCTTTCTTACCTTAATGGGGCGTACACGCGGTCGGACTTTTCGTCTACAAAAGTCCGACGGACGCCGATGGACCAAAGGCGGCTGACAATCCAATCGTGTGTGGGCTTCCCCGGACTTTCAGCGGACTTTTCCAGCCGCAAATCTGACGGACTTTAGATTTGAAACATGCTTCAAATCTTTACGTCGTAACTACGCCGGACCCAGAAATCCGCTCGTCTGTATGCTAGTCCGATGGACAAAAACCCACGCTAGGGCAGCTATTGGCTACTGGCTATCAACTTCCTTATTTTAGTCCAGTGTACGTCATCACGTACGAATCCGTCGGACTTTTGTGTGATCGTATGTAGGCAAGTCCGTTCGTTAGAAACTCTGCCGCAAGTCCGCCAAAAGTCTGTCGAAAGTCTGTCGGACGGGCTGTCGGACTTTTGTAGCCGAAAAGTCCGACCGTGTGTACGCGGCATAAGATCAATTTTTCCAACTGCGAAGTTATGGGTGTGAAATTTTCTCCCTCCCTGCTCTGGTCATTGCAGCTCAGCTTTAAATTTAGATGGACAGACCATGCCCTGAAATACCTGGGGTTCCTTATCCCTGCTGACCTTTCACGCACTTTTGATCTCAATTCCTCCCCTCCCCTTTTGAAAAATGTGCGTGCTCTTCTTGAATTGCACTCCTGGTTTGGAAGATGCAATATTGTTAAAATTAGTGTACTGCCCAAGTTTCTATACTGTTCACTGGTTTTATTTGGGCTCATAAACCCCCAAGGATCAGGAGATCTCTATTGTCCCTCCCGAAACAATTTGGGGGCCTTGCGGTCCCTGATCTTTACAAATACAACCAAGCAGCACACCTGGGATGTCTTATAGATTGGTGCCGCCATAGTGATGTCAAAATCTGGCCTCATATTGAACAAGATCAAAGTAGGGTGTTGTTGCATAGATCGCCTTGGTGTTGTGAGAATCTTCCTCCTCCTCTAAAAAAACACCTACTTATAGGAACAACGTCCCGGCTGTGTCTCCAGCTCATATCTATGAATAAATGGTCCTTTCTAGAGTCTCCACTGTCCCCCATACTTGGTAACCCCCGTTTCGTTCCTGGTCTCCATAAGGGCTCTTTTAAGATATTGATCGAGACAGGACAATATCAAGTTCCCACTTTGCAATAACAGGAGCCTGGTCCTCTCTACAGGCCCAGACAGATTGTGATGGTCCTTTTCAACTGGATTTCTGGAGAGCTTCGCAATTATTACACTTTCTACAGACTCTTCCTACTCCAGATAATTACTGCCGCAACCTCACTACACTAGAGGAGTAATGCTCTGAAAGTGGCACGTTTCCTCTTGCCCTCTCAACAATATTCAACCTCTTAGTGTCTCCCCCCCCCGAAGACTTCCAGTCCCCCTACTTGGCAAAATGGGAAATAGATCTGGGTAGAATATTCACGAAGACGCAACAATCCAATATAACCCAATTTGCCTTGAAATCCTCAATCTGCATGAAAGTGCAGGAAACCAATTACAAGATCCTTACCCGGTGGTACCGTACTCCATCCCTCCTGCACAAATACTTCCCGACCACCTCTGCTCTGTGTTGGAGATTTCAAAAGGAGCAGGGGACATTGCTACACATTTTCTGGTCCTGCACTAAATTGGGTAGTTTTTGGAGGGGGGTCCATGCGATTATCCAAAAATTCACATATCGAATGATACCCGAGGATCCTGCTTTTTTCTTACTGCACGCCTCCACTATTCTGCCAAGGTTTACAACAAATCAATAATCCGACACCTCCTGAATGTGGCCAAGTCTTGCATTCCACTCACCTGGAAACATACACAGCCTCCAACGACTGGGCTGTGGCTGAGGGTGGTTGAGGAACTAAATCGGATGGAGGACTTGGGTTTGGTGACGCACAGAGCCACTCAGAGAGCTTGGAGTGGTCTTGGAGCTTTTCTGAGCTTTTGCGAGTGTCTCTGGTGCCCCCCCCCCCCCCCCCGGTCACATGCGGTACTGTATAGATAAGCAGTGGCTGTGGGACGAATTATCTGATTTTCCATTGATTACTATGAGGAAACTCGCTTTGATATACAAGTGCTTTGGATTACAAGCATTCTTCTGGAATGGATTATGCTCATAATCCAAGGTACTACTGTATGTATAAATTATTATTACAATTTTTTTTTCTCCTCCCCCCATCCACTTCTATTATTCTCTCCTCGTTATTTCTCACCTGTTCTTTTCAATTTTCTGGTAAATTGGGTAGTTTTCTATCGCTTTGGTGGTTTCCTTGCTATGGGATTCGATCCCGGAATTACAATACAACATGACAGCCATCTTCGACATGAATCTGTTGCAAGTGTTACTCGATATCATTTCATATTTTGTATACTACCTTTGTTCTTTGTATGTATATTCTCAACATGCCTTGTTTAGTTTCTCAAATTTTTTTTTTTTTTTTGAAATATGAAAAAGCTGGAGTGCAGGAAAAAAAGAAAGAAAGGTTAAAAAAAAAGAGGGAAGTAGAAGAAAAGATCCGAGCAAAGGGGTATAGGGAGAGGAAGAAGGTTTGAGAGGGAAGGAGTTTCCCCCAGCCGGCATCTCAACCACACACACCTCTTATGATATCAGGGTGGAGCAACAAATGGTTCATGTTGAGGTCTCTACTGTAGTCCAGTCATGGGGACCATATTTTCAGAACTTTTGAGTGTATATTGGTCAAAATACGTTGGTACGTTTTTTATGAAGCATCGTGATCCCTTGCTTCCCTTCCACAAAGTTCAAGAATGGCTGCCTCCAAACTTTTGCAATGACTGATGCGTTGTTAAGAATATAAAGGATACCAACTTTCGTTCAGACCTAGTAAGGTC
This sequence comes from Aquarana catesbeiana, assembly GCF_042186555.1. Classification (NCBI taxonomy): domain Eukaryota; kingdom Metazoa; phylum Chordata; class Amphibia; order Anura; family Ranidae; genus Aquarana; species Aquarana catesbeiana. The sequence goes on along the minus strand of NC_133326.1, from coordinate 619,776,607 downwards.
TGGGATAGGCCTGTAGAGCAAAGCTTCCAAAACATCTTTTTCAATAGAAGTAATAGAACCTGGTATTATAAGTAGGGAGATTTTATGGTTACGTGGAACTGTCATTTCAGTCACTTTTCTATTAAATACCTGGTAATTCTGCTATTTTCATGTAACTCCCTAGTGTCAACACAATGCAGCTAAATCTAAAGGAAAATTGTACAGGAAAATTGTATAATATATGGCCAGCTTTACTTATTTACCCTTATGAAGCCATCCCAACTGATTTTTTTCCATCTGCTTGAAGGCGCAGCTGCAAATGTTTGACTGACCACCACGCCCTACTTGGCAAACCACCCCACATGACAACACGTTATTGAGGGCAGGACCAGCAAGGAATGACGGAGCAGTTTTCTGTTCCCATGGCTAGCAACCCCACATTACACAGATATTGCAGAGGCTTTGGGGGCAGCTTCCAGACTTTAAATGGTGGCCATAGGAAAGCACAGAAACATCCTGCAGTGAAGTGTGAAGGATGGCTGTTTGCTCCACTCCCTGATCACACACTGTGGTAACAAGGGAGTAAACGACGAATATCATGTGGAAGTAATTTAAAATTATTTACTTTTAACATTACATTTTGTAGTTGGACTTTCCCACTCGAAATTTGTTAGTTCGAGAAAAATTCCATCCTGCTCCTTCCAATTTTCTCACTGCGGACGAAAATGAACATCAATTTGACTCCACTAAAAAAAAAAAATATATAAAACGAACATTCATAAAATGGAAAATATCACACTAAATTCTACTGGTGTATAGCCAGCTTTACATAATGTATTTGGAAGTAGTTTATCATTATGTTCAACATAAAAAACAAATCATTAATGTTATATTGTGGCTAAAGTTATGACACTCTTTTAAGCACTTTCCTTATATGTTCAAATATCATACAGACTATTTTATATATTTTATAGTACCCGTACTCTTATTTTTAAGTATAGGTCTCTTTTAAGCACCGATTCATTGATTTTCCAGGGAATATTCTTGTGGAATCTGTTAAAGATGATCACTCAAAGGAATGGGAGCTTAGTCAGAGCATTTATATTTTAAATGCCAGATTCACTTACCACGGGCAAATGGTTCAGGGGAATTTTGAACTGATCTATCTAATGTATCAGAGTTTAACTTTGTTGAGTATAAGAATAACAGGTAGTAATAATAGGTAGTGCTGTTTAATGGTATGACACATTTCCCTGGAATTCCAAAGAAAGTATCAAGTACCAACATTTTTGGATACTGTTTCACACTTACAAAGGGTAAGAAAGGTGTGTCACTATTTATATGTAAGCTTTAACATATCCCCAGTGCAATTTCAGGAAAATAAATTTACAGGAAGCATCTAAAAGCCGGGATGCAAGGAGCGTAATATTTACATTTTCTTCAAATGTTTTATGGCATTATTGCTCACTGAGTATTTTTCATTTGGGTGGTAGGGGGCTGCAACATAGCAGAATAAGCAGACTGAATTTTTCAATGCAAAGTCAACTTTGAGCAGGCTTCAGCAGCTTTTCAGAATGCATTAGGATAGTTTGAATGTTGCTGACAGCTTTATGTACAATACTTTTTTTTTATAATCAAAATTTTTATTTTAATTTTTATCATAAACTTCATCATCTCAATTCAATATTATACACATTCTTGTATTTCATAGTTTACATTAAGATACACAGGGATTAACATTACAAGAAAAAATTACCGTATTTATCGGCGTATAACATGCGTCGGCATATAACACGCACCCCAAGTTTAGGAGGGAAGTTTAAGGAAAAAAAAACTTACATTTAAATGTCCATCAATGCAGCCTCATCAGTGTTCATCTGTAGCCTTGTCCATCATTGCAGAATGATCAGTGTCTATTTGAGATATTGGCTGAAGAGAGCACAATAATCTGGCAAACAGGAAGTGCAAAGGCATGGCTTTAAAAAGAAGTTGGTTGGGGGAGCAAAGGGTTCAAAGTTTAAAACTAACAAGGTTCAAGGAAGGATCATTCAAGGAATTGTCCAGGGAGCTGTCTAGCATTCCAGGTGGTTCAGCAAGAAGAGTTGCTGCCAAACACAGCAGAAATCCTGGGTTCCAATCTAGGCCCTGACAAATAGTCAATAGTTATTAATCAATGGGTCTCAATAGAGGATAAAACTTGGATAGACTCAAAGAAAAGAGTTAATTCACAGATCCATTTTAGAACCAGTATAGAACTCTCCACGTGGAGTAAATTTCCTTTTTTACCAACAATTAAAAAGACCTTGAACTCTTTCATCTTGTTTTGGTCTAACGCTCCTTTCTGTATTTCCATGGTTTAAGCCACTGTTGGGTGGCCTCTTTGAGTATGTTGTTCTGGAGTTATTTTGGAGCTAGGCAGTCAGTTCAACAGTTGCTTGTCGTGACTGGGGGCAGTCAGGATGTTGGGCAGGAAAGAGGAAACAGATGAGGTAGGATGGGAGGGCATACATTGCATCTTTGGGACCCAGAAGCTCCTTCTTCCTTTTTGTTGTCCTTACATCTCCATGGTTTGTCCACAGTTTTTCCATAAGAATTCTTTGGAATTATTGTTTTTGCTGCTTTTAGATGTGGCTGTAGATATAAAAGAATTTATATCCTTTAATTGTTTAACTGAACTTGGCATAGACCAGAAATTAAGGTGTGACTTATATATTCAGCCAATTTCAAATTACATGGAGCTTCCTCTTCAAGGTGTCTATGGACACAAATGCTAGACTCGGGAGTGCACCCGTAGAGAGCGCTTCTCCTAGGGGGTTATCAGATGTGGGGAGGAGCCGCCGGGGGACCCCAGAAGACAAGGTTCAGGGCCACACTGTGCAAAACGAGTTGCACAGTGGCGGTAAGTATGATATGTTTGTTAAAAAACTGACCCTTACAATCACTTTAAGTGACTTAGAAAGTACTGAAGCCGTGGGATTGGTATGGGAAGTAGCTAAGAAAACTAATACAGTATATTTAGAATAAGTGACTGGCAGTGACAGCCTCAGCACATTTTCTGTAATTCAGAGTGTAATTTTTTAGATGCATTTTATTTACAGTATATATTTACAGCTTTAAAACACAATTAAGTACATCGGGAATGAAATCCAATTAATTATTGTAGAGTGGTTTACATGCCAATTCCATTACAATTGTGCCTTGGTTTTATGGTGGGATTGCACTGATGGAGCACACTGGAGATTATATAATTTGTGGGTTGCCTGATGTGTTGTTTTTTTGCACCTCAGCAGATACAAGAGTATTTTGAGTACTTTTTAAAGATCTTTTTTCACATTTAATTTTTACCTGTTTTGATGTGAAAAGCTGTGCCTCAAGCTGGAACATATTTCAGTGTTCTGGGATGAAGAAAAGGTAATAATACATTTAGACAAAAGGTTGGTGATTTTGAGAAATTATTTTTTCAGAAGAATTGCTGATTCTGCATTTTTCTTCTGATTAGTATGATTCCCTGCAGATGTGATAAATCAGGATGTTCACTGTAAGCAAATTTATCGTTTAGGCCACTCACACCTATTCAGTGTATTTAAGTGCCATAGTACATGCATTGTAATGTGAAGTATAGTGCTCATTAACGTACCTTAGCTCATGTTTGTCCATTGTAGTGCAATGAAAAACTAAGGGGTTGATTTACTAAAACTAGAGAGTGCAAAATCTGGTGCAGTTCTGCACAGAAGCCAATCAGCTTCCAGGTTTTTTTTTTCAAAGCAAAAGGTTTTACTCCCTTCATGACCAGGCCATTTTTTGCTATTTAGCACTGCGCTAATTTAACTGGTAATTGCGCGGTCATGCAATACTGTACCCAAATGAAATTTGTAAAAAAAAAAAAAAAAAAAATTCACATAAATAGAGCTTTCTTTTGGTGGTATTTGATCACCACTGGGTTTTACATCTTTTTTTTTTATATAAACCAAAAAATGACAAAAACTTAAAAAAATAAATCAATATTCTTTTACTTTCTGCTATAAAACATATCTAATAAAAAAAAAAAAAAAGAAAATTAAAATCTAATTTCTTCATAAACTTAGGCCAAAATATACTCTGCTACATGTCCCTGGAAAAAAAAATTCCAATAAGTGTATATTGATTGGTTTGTGACAATGGCTGTTGGGGTTCTTTTTTTTTTTTGGGGGGGGGGGGCGGCAAATAATCCCCCCCCAGAGGAGTGGCACTAGCACAACTGCCAACTTAACCCCCCCCGTGGCGCAGCATGGCACGGCACTAACACCCCCACCCTCCACCACTCGCTGTCCTTACCGTGGATGAGGTCAGAGCTGTTGTACCCATCTCCCAGCATGACGGGCTCTGGTGTCCTCTCCTGGAGTCCTCTCCTCTCTGCTCCTCCCGGTGCTAGGCATCCAATAGGATCGCCTGATGTTTTGGCCAATCGGGAAACAGGTTTCATACCTGCTTCCCAATTGGCCGGGATGAGGATCAGTGTTGCAACAGGGAATATTCATTCCCTGTTGCAACACACGTGAGTGGGCTCAGGACACATCCTCAGCATCCCAATCCCACGCTATTTTGAAGCCTTTTAGAGCCTATGGCTCTAATCAGGTGCTTCAGAAAATATACTAGTAATGGCAATGATCAGAGACATATAGTGGGACTTTGATAGTGCGGCGGGAAATTTTACACTATTGCTGGCTGAGAGGTACACTAACTGACACTGACATCACCAGTAACACTAATACAGTGATTACTGATAATAATATACGCTGTCACTGTACTAATGACACTGGCTGGTAAGGGGTTAACATCTTGGAAAAATCAAGGGGTTTTAATGTGTGCCTAACAAGTGTTAATGTGTGTTATATGTGCTGCTTATTACTAAATATCTGTTTGTTTCTCTTTACAGAGAGTAGAAACACACAGATCATTCTCTCTGTACAGAGGCCTATGTGTTTGTCAACACAGGGCTCTGGGCTGTGATTGGACAAAGCCGATATTAGCAGGTCTCAGCCATGAATCATTGGCTGAAACCTGTTGACAAGATCTGGAGTCAGCTGGAAGGGGAGGGCGCCCTGAACCCGGAAGACACTGCTGATGTACAGGTACATGATTGTACCTCTGTGAGCCGCCTGCCTGCAGTAGAATGCAAGCAGGTGGTCAACAAGTGGTCAATTGAACAAGCTGAAGTTAGAAGCTGATTGGGTACAATGTACAGTTGCACCAGATTTAAACTTTCCAGTTTTAGTAAATCAACCCAATATTGTACGTGTTAAGGTGCAATTAGGGGTAGGGGGCAAAAAAATGAATGTAAATGCATATAAAAATGACTGAACAGGCCAAGAATTTCGAAGACCTATAAACATTTACATACCATCATCTGTCTAGTAGCAAAAAAGAAAATTTTGCATAAATGGACCTACAGTGACCTTCCTCCCATCTCATTATTCATAGAAATATTGACCAATGTATTCCACATGGAGTGGGTAAAGGACACTTTAAATAAGGAGAACCAGGTTCAAAAATGTTCTGACATCTGGGAGTCCTTTATTCAAACTTTAACAACTGACACACAATAGTCAATAGCACAATGCTTTCAATACATGCAATGGTATCCGGCAAGATTACTTCTTAATGATCCCCCAATTAAAATTAAAGAAGAAGTATAGCCAAAGCTCGTTAGGCTGTACTTCTATGGATTACAGGAGTGCAGTTCGTTTTGCACTCCTGTGACCCGTTTTCAGAAGAGAGTGGGCTAAAGTTCGCTCTCTGTCGATGTCACAGATGTCAGTCCAGGCACCGTGTCATCCCAACCACGGAGCTTAGATCCGCCAGGTGCCTGGACTGGCACCCCACTCAGCCTCTCAGCGAGACGTTGAGAGCCTGAGACGGCTGATCTGCCCCCTCCACAGCTCAGCGCTCCAATGAGCGAGGAGGGAGAAGAGCAGAGAGCTGTGACTGACAGTCTACAGCTCTCTGCTCACGGAGCTCTGAAAACCAAGCGATTGGTGGTGTTCGATCCCTCGGTTCTCAGTGTAGAAGCCCTGGGGGGGCAGATACAGCATCGGACCAATGCCGCATCCACCTAGGTAAGTATAAAACTGCAAAGAAAAAAAATCCTTTACTTCTCTTTCAAACTCCTAACTTAAAGTGGTTGTAAAGCTTTTTTTCTGTTCTCTTAAAATAATAAACATTTGATACCTGCTCAATGGTTTTGCACAGAGTGACCCTGAACCAATTTTTTCTGGGGTCACCTGCCAGCGCTCTAGGCTCTTCATCTTCTGCATGCGCCATCATAGCAAGCCACTTGCTATGGGGGCACACATGTGGGCTTGCTTTTGAGCCAGGATATGTGAAGCCATAGAAACACAGCAGGGCTCGGCCCAGCCCTCTGCTCCCTCTTCACAGGCTTTGACTGACAGCAGTAGGAGCCAATGGCTCTTGCTACTGCCAAGTCTTCTGTGGGAAGAGAGCGAGGGAAGAGGGAAGAAGAGCCACTGCAGATGGGCACAGTGCTAGAGGGCTCAGATAGGTATTTAAGGGGTTGGGGCAGGGGGGTACAGCTATTGAAAGGTTTTTTACTTTAATGCAGAGAATGCATTAAGGTAAAAAAAACTTTTGTCTTAATAACCACTTTAACTTAATTCTCAAATCTCACTGACAGGGTCCTCCCACCTCTCCTCCATGCACCATTTAGTGTAAAACTGACCACCACCCACCCAATATTCAACATTTAAGGCTGAACTCCAAGAATGCAGCCACTTTTGGAAAATGCCAGCTAGTGAACTTCTCTTTGATTTACTATTTACATTTTTATGGAAAAATGGGAGTATAGCTAGCACTATACTCCCGTAACTTCTGGTCTTAGCTCCAACAGCTGTAGAGTCACATGCATGCTAGTGGCCTCCCTATTCATGCCCAAAGCGGCAGCCAGAGCACCCCTAACATAAAAGGCTAACTTTCTTGGGCACACCAGTCCTTGCTCTAAATACTCCACTCTTTCCATGCGCGGGCGGGGGACGGTGACGGTGATGCTCTGCTCACTCCTGAGGATATCAGGATGCTGGACCCCTTCTCCCTGGGCTCAACAGCCAGGTGGCATCACTGTAACTTAACTCCCTCACTTCATGTGTTGCACCACACAGAGACCACATGCAGAAAAACGTCTTCTTTACTGAGGACTCACAGTACATTACCAACAGGCCTTGGGGCCAACACAGTTGAACAGCAAGTTCTAATACACATTGGTTGCTGAATGATGGACCTGACGCAAGTGAAGTGCAGTCAGGTCCATCTAAGGGGCCCATCCAAATGGGGACCCTCTCCAAGGGGCACCCAGAATAAAGTACAGCTATTAGGTGACCATTCTCCTCCTGGCAACCCTTCCCATCGCCTGGGCTCTACTCACCTAAGCTAACTCCTCTCACACTATATACAGGATCCAGGAAAGAAGGAAGTAAACTCACTCTTCTTCCTGGAAGGATTTAAAGGGTTAACAATCTTAATTGGGCCAGGACGTGGTGGGCTCACTCTACCCTTTCTAAATGCAGCCAGCATGCCCGCCCCTCCTCTTCTCCTGCCTAACCTTACAGCACTTTGTATTATGTGAACATCACAAAATACAAGGGTCTTGTGAATGGGCAGCAGAAGGGACAGGTGGTCAAAGATGCTCTGTGTGAAAAGGCCGCGTTTCTCCTGTTGGAGCTCTGGAAGTTTAGCCATAGCTGTACTGGAGCTCCATAAAACTATTAGATGCAAATTAATAAGTCCAAGAGTTGGTATGCACTTCAATAGACTTAACACATAGCATACCAAACATATTTTACAAATTGGCTGAATTCCTGGAGTTCATCTTTAGAGGTTGGACTTCAAACCACTAGATGCACAGTAAGATTATTATGTGACTACCATCTGTATCATTATTTGGGCCAAATCTTGTGTCAATTACCGCTGTTCATGCATTCTCATATTAAATAATCTAAAACAAACTGATTGGCCAGAAGACATCTGTAAAAGGTAAGTATGTAAAAAATACAAAACATACAAATGGGAGGGCCTCCAAGGGGGGTCACCTATGGGGAGAGCATGAAGTCCTGAGTTGCACTATAACATGCCTGGGTTAATGCAAAACAGAGACCTCAGGTGGTCCTGTGGGCTAGGTATATAGACTACACCCTCCTCCTATGGGATGGTGATAAGGTTAATTTGGACTCCTTCCTTGAAGAACTCAATGTAAACACCCGAGGGATTTCCCTTAGTTATGTAGCCAGTCAATATGAAATTAACTTCCTTTGATCTGACCATCAGAGTTAAGGATGGGCAGTTTTCCACTTCTACCTACTTCAAGAGCACCGATCGTAACACATATATCCCTACTGACAGCTGCCATCATGAAGCTTGGATTAGATCGATGCCAAAAAGTCAGTATATTCGCCTGAGGCGGAATTGCTCGGATAGCCATGAGTTCCTCCTTCAGGCGGATGTTCTGACTAAGCGGTTTCTAGAGAAGGGCTATTCAGACCTCCTTCTTAGAAATACTATAGAGGAAGTATTATCACTTGACAGGAGTTACCTGCTTAAGGAAATAAAGCATAATAATCACAGAGTACCCTCGATTCCATTTATCACCACTTATTCTATTCGACATAGGGCAGTGGGTCGAATGATTAAGAAACATTGGCATATTCTGACTAGTGAACATACACTTAATACCATTCTTCCCCCAAAAACACAAGTGGTTTGCAGAGGGGCACCCTCCCTCAGGGGTAGTGTTGCTGCCAACATCATTGATCCCCCTGTTATCCATAAAGGATTTTTTGAAAACCTCACAGGGTTTTACCAATGTAGGAGGTGTAGGATATGTTCATTGAACGGATGTACATATAGGAGAACTCATGTTTTTAGGTCCTCCAGCACCCAGATGGAGTTTGAGATCAGGCTGTTCATCACATGCTCGACCGAGGGGGTGGTTTACCTGCTCCAATGCCCTTGCAGCTGCAATATGTGGGCAGGACTAAACGCCCCCTCAGGGTAAGACTCAATGAGCATGTGACGAACATCCTTAATGGTTTCCCCAAACATCCTGTTTCTAGACATTACTCAGAGGTCCACCATAAAAATCCTGAGAAAACAATTTTTTTGGGGATAGATAAATATACATGTCATTGGAGGGGTGGATCTGTGGTGCGTGGTATTTCACAGCTAGAGATGGCATGGATACACAAACTTAAATGTTACACACCGCTCGGGTTGAATGTTGAGATTGATCTAAACGCATTTATTGATAACGCTTAATATTGCCCGAATCATATTTGTTTATGTGAACTCAGTGTGACATCTTAATGGCGTTAGCTGATATTCTTTTTCTTCCCGGTTTGCAGTATGTCTGTTTGCCATTGAAATCATAGTCACCTATTTATTTTTAGGTATATTTGGAGTTATTATAACTCCTATTTTTATTTTATTTTTTCTAACTCCACATTTACCAGAGGGTATTTTCCACCTTCTGGCGTGATAGAAAACTGGCTAAAAGACAGAATCCAGAGAGTAGTGGTTAATGATTCTTACTCTGAATGGTCTAGGGTTATCAGTGGTGTACCCCAAGGTTCAGTGCTGAGACCCTTACTCTTTAATATCTTTATAAATGATATTATTGGGTCTGGGATCAAAAGTAACATTTCTGTCTTTGCAGATGACACCAAGCTATGCAGTGGAATAACGTCCTTACAGGATGTCTCCAATTTACAAGCTGACCTCAATGCTCTGTCTAATTGGGCGTCTATGTGGCAGATGAGGTTTAATGTTGAGAAATGTAAAGTTATGCACTTGGGGGCTAAGAATATGCATGCATCATACATACTAGGGGGAGTACAACTGGGGGAATCCATAGTGGAGAAGGATCTGGGGGTTTTGGTAGATCATAAGCTCAATAATAGCATGCAATGCCAAGCTGCGGTTTCAAAAGCGAGCAAAGTCCTTTATTGTATTAAGAGAGGTATGGACTCCAGAGAGAGAGATATCATTTTGCCCCTGTTCAAATCATTAGTAAGACCTGGAATATGCAGTTCAGTTTTGGGCACCAGTTCTCAAAAAGGATATCGGGGAACTGGAGAAAGTGCAGAGAAGGGCAACCAAACTGATAAGAGGCATGGGGGAGCTCAGCTATGAGGAAAGGTTAGAGGAACTGAATTTGTTCACTCTTGAGTAGAGGAGAATAAGGGGGGATATGATCAACATGTTCAAATATATAAAGGGTCCATATAGTGAACTTGGTGTTGAGTTATTCACTTTACGGTCAACACAGAGGACAAGGGGGCACTCTTTACGACTGGAGGAAAAGAGATTTCATCTCCAAATACGGAAAGGTTTCTTTACAGTAAGAGCTGTGAAAATGTGGAATAGACTCCCTCCAGAGGTGGTTCTGGCCAGCTCAGTAGATTGCTTTAAGAAAGGCCTGGATACTTTCCTAAATGTACATAATATAACTGGGTACTAACATTTATAGGTAAAGTCGATCCAGGGAAAATTCGATTGCCTCTTGGGGGATCAGGAAGGAATTTTTTCCCCTGCTGTAGCAAATTGGAACATGCTCTGCTGGGGTTTTTTGCCTTCCTCTGGATCAACTGTGGGTATAGTATTGGGTATATTGGATTGTACAATATTTTTTTTTTGGGGGGGGGGGTTTGTTTTTTTGTTTTTTTATGGTTGAACTGGATGGACTTGTGTCTTTTTTTAACCTGACTAACTATGTGTATTTGTATGGATTGCCTAGGTCTCCTATGATCATTTCACCCATTCTAAGTCTTTTTTTCACATGTGATAAGATTCAGTCAGTCAATCAGTCAGTGGTAGTCTCCCTTCCTTCCACAAGATGGCGCAGTGATTTTCTTATTTTTCCCTATGTCCATATAGACATTTTTGCCAATTCACGGCTTTGATCCATTGGCCCATTCATGATTACACTAATCCCCGGATATAATAAATATCTAATTTTAAAATCGCTTTCCTTGCTTTTGCCCTTTTATTATGATTATGATGCCTGTTTCTATATGATTTTAAGCGCCTCTGAATTATTAATCCATTAAGGAGATTGGCGGTTTCCTTTCTTCCATTGGGAGGTCACAACAGGGCGTGACCATACTTGCGTGTATTTATTGCGATGACTCAGAGCGTCGCCCGTTCCCCAGACGACGTCAGTTATAGACGAAACGTACATCGGGAGGTTGACGCTCTGACGTTATCGTGACTCTGATGTGAACGGCCGTTTGGCATGCTGATCGCTATTTTTACCATTACTGTTTGTAAGTGCATTACTTTTATAAATACATTTTCTTATATTGGATTTACACTATGGCCACGTCTTTTCTGTTCTCATGACCCTGAGTCTGGATCAGTCCTTGTATCATTCATCACAGTCACGCTGACACAGAGAAGCTGCATCATCTGCTGTGCTTCCTGGGCTCCGGACCATATACAAGCCTCATTTGCTTGCTACTACGAGTGGTGTTTTTCCAAGGTTTTCACACTCATCTTCACTGTTTATCTAGAGGGACTATGCCTTGGGACTTGTCTCATCTCTATGGGGGATTGTTCTGATCTCTCATCCTATGAACTTTGTTATGCATTATTGATTTTTTTGCATTCTCTTATTTATGTTTAGCGCGTTTTTTTTCTTGTTTAATGCCTGGGTTAATCCCTTATTTGATGAGTATTTTTATCTTGTTTGGCAGCCTTTGTAAACTACTTCCTCTGAACTCTGTCTCTCTCTTTTTGTTCTTTTTATTGCTCCATATCACAAAAGATTATAGGGCATGGTTTTCCCACAGCATCATTTATGGTAGTTAGATCATTGCAATGTTCTATCTGCACTGAGCAGATGACCTCACCTGTTCTGTATCCTCCCTGATGATACTGTAGGAAGTTACTGAACTACAGATAAAATCTCCATTGGGGATGAGTGTGTGTCCGGAATGTTGAGAATCTTGAGCTTTCTCCTCCTCCCCCAACATGCCAGGCTGTGCCACCTAGCAACGACAGACGCAGAGCACTCATCCTGATTTCCCAGAATTTCTCTGGACTGGGATTTGTGTGCTATTAGGTCAATCCTGGGTGGGAGTTAACAAGCATGATGACAGACACGTGCTTAAGGAAATGCAGTCACAGTGATGTCAAACAGGAATTTCTTTTTTTTTTTTCTTTTTTAAATGAATGATTGTAATTTCATTTTTTCCTGCTGCATGGGCAAATTCTGTTTTAATTATATACTATTATACCAATAAAAATAATGTATAGTGGTTTGTACATGTTCTCTCTTTATTAAGGTTAGGTCTAAAAAAAAAAACACATTAAATAGTTGTTTTAATGAGGTAAATATGAAATATTCTGTATATATTATGTGGACCTCTATCCAATCAGCATGTAGAATTCTTCTTGCTTGAATATGGTGTGTGAGTGTGTATATGTAAAGAAAACTATGTAGGCTGCAACTGCTAATCCCTTTCAAAAATTTCTAGTTGTCGCACTTTTTTTTTCCAACACAACATTGGCCAACGGTAATGTTGGCATAAGTGTTTGCATGTGAACCGCTTCTCTCTCATTGTGATATATTTTATCCATTTGAAGATTTCGAACTTAAAATTGGAACTAAACTCTCTCAATGAGCATTAATTATTTTTAATCCTTATGCTGGTAGCCTTAGTAAATAGATAGGAAGGTATAATATATTTACTTGTTTTAACCTTTTTTTAACTATTCAATAGTGGTTTCATGGTTTCTGATCTAGGCCAAAATGATGTTATACATCCCAGGAGTCTTATTGGACATTTTATTTTTGTTTCCTCTGGAGGAGGGGTTTTCTCAGCTAAGTACACCCTCCTTCCTGCATGCATGAACTAAGGACAGATGGATTCCAGGAAGTAAATGCTACATTAAAAGAGAAGTATGGGAATACGGTTTTTCAATCATCATACTTACCTAGGTGGATGCAGCATCAGACCGATGCTGCATCTATCCCCCGCTGCCTCTTCACTGAGAACCGAGCCACCGAACACCGCCAACGGCTCGGTTCTCTCACCTCCCCTAGCGGAGTGATGCTGACTGTCAATCAGCATCTCTCCAGCTCTGCTCCTCTACACTCATTGGAGCGCTGAGCTGTGGAGGGGCAGGGAGCGGCCGCCTCAGCCACCAGTCCAGGCACCTGGCGGATCCAGACTTCCAGAGTCGGGATGATGCGATGCCTGGACTGATCCCGGGCACACTCTCGCAACGTAAGCGAGCGCGTGCCTCTGGCAGGGTGCGCCCGCAACTGAGCCTGCGTGAGCCGCCGTACAGCTACGGCCATTCGCGCAGGAGAGTCATTGTGCCACCAGTCTTAAAGAGGTTAATTGACACTAAACTCTGGGTATAAAAACAGAAATTCTACGTATGTATCCTTATCTCACAAAAGTACTTTCTGTTGTACTCATGTACTCAGCCTTCTCCAAATTTTTTTTCTCAATCTTCCTGTTAGAGGGTGGCTAAATTTGTGCTTCATGGTTCCACTGTATATAGGAATGTGGGCACCCTTTCTTGCTCAAAGTGCGAGCATCTAATGATAGACTTTTTAGAAAGCCCATCAAAAAACACATATTAAATGTTCACTTTATATCTGTTTATGTGTAAAGATCTGGGTGATTAAACTCAAGTGGTGCATGCGTTTTCAATAAGTGCGTCAGTCCAGAACTGCATTTTTAAGGGCATGGCAGCCCATTTTTATTTAAAGGAATGGAAAAGTTTCACAAAAGACAGAAATTTCCTATGCAGGGGTTCCACCATTACTGTAACTTGCACACTGCTACCTCAGCCTCCTGGCTTACTCACTTGCCACATGGCTGCTTCAGGCCTCATGCCAACAGAAAGGTTTCCTTTCAGTCAAGCTCTCTCATAGCTTACTCGTCTTCTTGCTGCTCTGTCGTGGACTACATCTGCCTCCTACAGACATGCACACTCTGGCTGCTGCCTGCAGCCTCTGACTCCTGGAGAGGATGGGAGTCCTCCTGACTCCCATGCACAGACCTCCTGTCTGTTGGGTGGAGTCATCTCCAACTGGGAGCCCTGAGCACTAACCCCGGGACTAATATGAACCCAGCCTGGATTAAAGTGCTTTACAACCATCCTACAGCCTGAGTGAAAATAAATGGGAGCCCGTTGCCCCCCTTTGAAATGTTAAATGGTACAAGACAGGGATGTCCGCTCTCACCCCTCTTGTTTGTCTTGACATTGGAACCATTACTGGCAACTACTACAAAACAATACAGCGAAAGATAGATTTCTATCAAGAAACATGGGATTTTTATAGGGAGATAGTACGTCTATTCACAGTAGGTACCAGCAAATAAAGTATTTTTAAAAAATTATTTTTATTGAATTGCAAAAAGGAATAAACAGAAAAAAATAGAAGAAAATGTACACGACAAATGTCAATATATATATAAACATCAATAAGACCATCCAGTATAGTGTTCAAATTCTATTCATGCCTGTTAGCCAACATGTTTCGCAAAAGAATAATTGCTTCATCAGGGCATAAGTCGGCATCATTGATTCATTTAAACTATAAGAACAACAGATAAATATACTAGAGTTAGAATTGTATGGTGGTCATATACATTCAGATGTCAAGAAAAACATACAATAATTGGTCTAAACATTTAATCTGGTAATCTCACCTACTGGTGCAAGTCTGGGTTTAAAAGCATACTCCACCATTGCCAGGCATCGTCCACTATGCCAGCTGGTGCAAAAACTCCAGGGGTGCCAGATCCCAACCGGATATTGCCAATAGAGGGACTGGACCGCACAGTTGCAGGACAAGAGTCTAATAAAATATATAAAGAGCAAAGAAAATCGATAAAAAATCGCTTTGATCCTTTTCAAGTTTGTTATCTCTACCCAGCCTGCAACTTAAATATCTAATTAATCCTCCCCTCTAGCCCCCTGTTTGGAGTTCATACAGGGACCATACTATCAAGTATATGCCTTTATGATTGTTGGGGGCAGCATACAGTGTCTGTAACATCATATTGGAATTTGTTGCCCATTTCTAGACCTATTCCCCTGCATGCATGACCATGTATTTATTTCACCTGTCCATGCTATGCTGTTGTTAAGCGAGATGAACTATATGTCGTATCGACTATTCTTTTGAATAGACTAAACATACATTATCGTTCTAGATTGGTTAAGCGATTTTTTATCGATTTTCTTTGCTCTTTATATATTTTATTAGACTCTTGTCCTGCAACTGTGCGGTCCAGTCCCTCTATTGGCAATATCCGGTTGGGTTTTTGCACCAGCTGGCATAGTGGACGATGCCTGGCAATGGTGGAGTATGCTTTTAAACCCAGACTTACACCAGTAGGTGAGATTACCAGATTAAATGTTTAGACCAATTATTGTATGTTTTTCTTGACATCTGAATGTATATGACCACCATACAATTCTAACTCTAGTATATTTATCTGTTGTTCTTATAGTTTAAATGAATCAATGATGCCGACTTATGCCCTGATGAAGCAATTATTCTTTTGCGAAACATGTTGGCTAACAGGCATGAATAGAATTTGAACACTATACTGGCTGGTCTTATTGATGTTTATATATATTGACATTTGTCGTGTACATTTTTTTCTATTTTTTTCTGTTTATTCCTTTTTGCAATTCAATAAAAATAATTTTTTTAAAATACTTTATTTGCTGGTACCTACTGTGAATAGACGTACTATCTCCCTATAAAAATCCCATGTTTCTTGATAGAAATCTATCTTTCGCTGTATTTGGTTATAATTAGGGACTGGGAGAATCGTCTTAGTTCCTGTATATGTCCACAACCTTTCACTATTTGGCCATAACTACTACAAAACAATGTAGAAATAAGGAGTGAAGATTGGGCAAGAGGAGCATAAGGTAGCAGCATATGCAGATGATGTCTTGTGCTATGTAACTAATCCCAGAATCTCACTACAAAAGCTATTAAATAAATTTAAAAAATATGGAGAACTCTCTAACCTGAAGATTAAAGCCTCGTACACACAATCGGATTTTCCGCAGACAAAACCTCTGACTTTTGTCCAAAGGCGTGTGCCTGGATTTTGTCTTGCATACAAACGGTACACATTTGTCGGCCAACAAACACGAACGTAGTAATGTACTAGATGTACTATGAGCCAAAAAAGAGGAAGTTCAATTGTCAGGCGCCACCCTTTGTGCTCCTTTTGCTAATTTCGTGTTAGTAGAAGTTTGGTGAGTGTTGATTCGTGCTTTTCATTTTGTGCTTTTTAGTTTGTTTCTGAACGGCGGTTCATCAACCAGCCATGTTGCAGAATCGGAGGAGATAACGTGTTATTTATTATTGGCTTTGGGGTTATTGCTTTGACCCAAGTCCAGTCCATGAACAAGAGGAGGAGGATTTCTTGGATCAAAAATTGGTTGTTTTATTAATCGTGACCAATTATGTCATATACCTTTTCTTCGGGAGCACCAGGAGAATAATCCAGATGATTTTCAGAATTATCTGCGGATGACAGACCCCTGCTTTCACCAACTCTTGGCATTGTTGACCCCCTATATTAACCACTTGCCTACTGGGCACTTAAACCCCCCTCCTGCCCAGACCAATTTTCAACTTTCAGCGCTCTCACACTTTGAATGACAATTATGCCCTGTACACACGGTCGGACTTTCCGATGGAATATGTGCGATTGGAGCTTGTTGTCGGAAATTCCGACCGTGTGTGGGCTCCATCGGACTTTTTCCATTAGAATTTCCGACACAAAGTTTGAGAGCAGGCTATAAAATTTTACGACAACAAAACCTGATCCTTTAAATTCCGATCGTGTGTAGACAAATCCGACAGACAAAGTGCCACGCGTGCTCAGAATAAATTAAGAGACGAAAGCTATTGGCTATTGCCCCGTTTATAGTCCCGACGTACGTGTTTTATGTCACCGCATTCAGAACGATCGGATTTTCCGACAACTTTGTGTGACCGTGTGTATGCAAGACAAGTTTGAGCCAACATCCGTCGGAAAAAAAAATCCATGGATTTTGTTGTTGAAATGTCCAATCAATGTCCGACTGTGTGTACGGGGCATTACTTGTAATTACCATGTAATACTGTACCCAAATGAATTTTTTGTTCTTTTTTTCATAAAAATAGAGCTTTCTTTTGGTGGTATTTGATCACCTCTGGGTTTTTTATTTTTTGCGCTATAAATGAAAAAAAAGATCAAAAATTTTGGAAACAAACGCATTTTTCTTAGTTTCTGTGATTTTTTTTTTTTTTTATTTTGCAAATTATTAATTTTTCTTCATAAATTTTGGCCACAATTTATACTGCTACATATCTTTGGTAAAAATAACCCAAATTAGTGGATATTATTTGGTTTTTGTGAAAGTTAGAGAGTTTACAAGCTATGGTGCAAATCATAAAAAATTGATCACACCTGAAGTACTGGTGGCCTATCTAATATCTTGCGACCCGAACAAGCCAGGAAAGTAAAAATACCGCCAAAATGACCCCTTTATTGAAAGTAGACATTCCAAGGTATTTAGTAAGATGCATGGTGAGGTTTTTGATGTTGTAATTTTTTTCCCACAATTCTTTGCAAAATGAAGATTTTTTTTTTTCCGCACAAAATTGTAATTGTAACCGGTTATTTCTCTCACATGGCATGTGTATACCACAAATACCCCAAAATACATTCTGCTACTCCTCCTGAGTATTACAATACCACATGTGTGGGACTTTCACAGCCTGGCCACATAGAGAGGCCCAACATGCAGGAAGCACCATCACGTGTTCTAGGAGCATAAATTACACATCTAACTTTTTGACTACCTATTACATTTTTGAAGGCCCTGGAGCACCAGGACAATGGCACGTGACACTGACGTGGCACTGATGACAGATGGCACGTGACACTGACGTGGCACTGATGACAGATGGCACTGATATGTGGCACTGATGACAGATGGCACTGATATGTGGCACTGATGACACTGACGTGGCATTGATGACAGATGGCACTAATACATGGCACTGATGACAGATGGCACTAATACGTGGCACTGATGACAGATGGCACTAATACGTGGCACTGATGACAGAAAAGTTACTCCTTGTATAGGGAAATCCTATCAAGCAAACTATGTCCTATTATTAAACGAGATCAAGATGGAACTTAAAAGAGTAGCTAAAAGATCACTCTCTTGGATAGGTCGAATACATGATAAAGATGGGAATAATCCAGAAAATATTATATAAGTTTCAGATGATCCCAATAACACTCATATGTTAAAGTATTAAAAGGAACGATATCAAGGTTCATATGACAGTATAAGAAACCAAGGATACAGCACATAATGTTGAGTAAGGATAAAGCACATGGGGGATTAGCTGCACCATATATAAAAAGATATTATGATGCCGTAGTGTTAGCACGGATGGTGGAATGGACTAGGATTTTAAAAAATGGGGGCGTGACTTGGACATGGCTGAATAGAGACGTGTTTTACCATAG
The DNA here is from genome assembly GCF_042186555.1 of Aquarana catesbeiana. Taxonomy (NCBI): domain Eukaryota; kingdom Metazoa; phylum Chordata; class Amphibia; order Anura; family Ranidae; genus Aquarana; species Aquarana catesbeiana. The sequence goes on along the minus strand of NC_133326.1, from coordinate 619,758,065 downwards.
CTCCTGGTCGTCTCCAGACTACCTGACTTTTACAGCCAGAACCAGCACATTATGCACTCCACACGGAAGAGAACGACAAAGAGGAACAATAAATCTATGACACCCTCACCTCAGGCTCCGCCATCGAGCAAAATCAGGCGCTTATTCCTACTTTCTCAACAATGGAACCTAGAATGCCAGACTCATTCATGGACACTCCACAGGACTTCCAACCTGACTCCGAGGATTCATCACAACCCTCATCCCTCCTCTGCCGAGCAGACCATGAAATCCGCTCCTTGATGCAAGCAATTCCCACTAAAGCTGATATCAGGGCTCTGATCAGCAAAGTGGAAGCGGCGCATAAAAAAGAAAATCACAGAAGTGAAGTCGGAGCTGAAAGGCCTCTCATCGGGGTTAGCCAAAAGATAAACCTCACTATCCACCCTGAACCAACGGATGACAGCGTTGGAAGACAAACAGGACACCCAGATGGAGGCCATGGTAGATCAACAGCTCCACCTGGAAGATATGGAGGACCGGAGCCGCAGGAATAATTTGCGACTCGGGGGCCTCCCAGAAGCCACAGAAGCTGAGGACCTAGCGGAAACAGCACTTGCAATATTCCGCAGCATAGAGGGAGTGGATTTGCCAACCCGGGTCGAGCTAGACCGTGTACACAGAGTACTAGGTCCCAGATCAACGGACCCAGCAAGACCACGGGATGTTATCTGCAGGCTTCACCACTATGCTCACAAAGAACAGATCATTCGTAAGGCCTGAGAAGCAAGAGAGCTGGAGTTCTATGGAGCCTCCATTAAAATTCTCCCGGATCTCTCCCGTGCCACACCGCACTGTCGAGCATTGTTAAAGCCTGTCAGGTCACCTGGGACCAGGTGACAGATGCACTCTGTAGGAGTCAAAAGTGCACCGCTAAGGTAGTGGACCCTAGGACTGACTGCTGCGGATTGAACCCTGGAAGGTTCAGTAAGCAGGTCTACAGGATAACTAACATGGATCCCAGTGGGAGCTAGAGCATAGATTCCCCAGGGTGCGAAGTCTAAGAGCCATCGGGTGTTCACCAGAGCCTCTAGTGGTGAAGATAGACTGCGCTGCAGTCTGGCTCCAGGTCGCGGCCCCCAGGGTCTCACAGTTCACGCTCACTGTAGACTACAGGAGAAGAGGAAGGAGGCAGCAGGCTGGGACGACAGGGAAGTAAGGGGTAAGCCAAAGGTCAGGGCGACTAGCAGACAAGGGTAAACATAACACGCCAAAGGTCAGGGTAACAAGCAGACAGGGAGAGTCGAGAACAGGCCAAAGTCGGTAACAGGAATCAGACGCAGGAAACACAGCAAGTACACACAGAGGCTAACACACAATGGTTGATCAGCACTGCTGGCTTGCAGTGCACAGGTTAATATAGGGTTCCCTGATAGGGCCTGGGGTGGGGCCATGCTTAGAGGAGAGGTTATAAAACCAGTCAGGTGAGAGGCAGCTGGTCTTTAGAGATGAACATATGGAGACAGGTAAGCAGACAGAGAAAACTCTATTGTATAACCATGACAGTACCCCCCTCTTATGAGGCCTCCCCCTCCCCCGCCTGGGCCCTGGCTTAAAGGGAAACTCCAGATGAAACCTCCTCAACAGACGAGGCGCAAAGATCTCAGATGCAGTGATCCAAGACCTCTCCTCAGGACCAAACCCTTCCCAATGTATGAGATGCTGAAGAATGCCTCTACGGCGCTGGGAACCGAGAACTTGACTGACCTCGTACTTAAGATTATCCTCAGATACCGAAACCGAGGTAGGGAGAGGACGAGAGGACTTATTGAGGGCTAAAGGCTTCTTAGGAATGGGTAAAGACATAAGAAGACCATCAGGAGTCTGAGCAGGGTGCCCCAGACCCTTAAAGATGAGCTGGACATCCAACACAGGATCATCAGACTGGGCAGAAGTCAGTGGATCCCTGAGACCAGGTTGGTTAGAAAGTGATGTGTCACAGAAGTCAAGCTGGATAGCTTCACTGGGCATAGGCTGAACTGGTGCAGAGGCCGACTGAACAGCATTGCCAGGTGCAGCGACCACCAGAATCGCATCACAAGGCGTAGCGACTGTGGAACTGGTAGACGAGTCAGCCTGGGTGTGCGTCCAAGGGGGTCCAGGAACAGGCAAAGGTAAATGACCATGCAAAGTGGAGTGAATGATTGGCTCAAGTTCACAGGTGGGCTCCTCATCCAGAGTGCCACATGACCCAGAGAGTGCCTCAGCCCGACTATTGCAGGAGACATTCCAGAAATCGCTATATGCAGCGGGAAGAGCAGAAGATACTGGGATGGTGGCAACAGGAAGTTTTTCTTTTGGGGTAACCTTAAGTAGGCAGGAAGAGGAACAGGAGGAACCCCAAGCCAGGATCCGTCCAGCAGTCCAGTCAATGTGTGGAGAATGGAACCGTAACCAAGGAAGACCTAATATGATAGGAGATGAAGCTTTAGGCAAGACAAGGAAGGATATCCACTCCTGGTGGAGTGTCCCTACCGACATCTTAACAGGAAGGGTCTGGAAGCAGATAGAACCCCCTGGCAGAACAGTGCCATCAATCGCCAAGACCACCAATGGCAATGAAAGGGGCAAAATGGTAAGTCTCATGGAAGATGCAGTTTCCCAATCCATGAAATTGCCAGCGGCTCCGGAATCCAGATGTGCCGAGACCGAACGAGAGGAAGCGCCGACATGAAGGAACACAGAAAGAAGAAGACGAGAAGGTGAAGGTGATACTTCAGGGTCTAATACTCCACCTTCCAGATGTATTAGCCCCAATCGTTTTTCCGGACGAAGAGAACAAGTGTCACGAAAATTACCTTTGGCCCCACAATAGAGGCACAGGCCCAGAGTTCTGCGCCTAGCGCATTCTTCAGGAGACAACTTGGTCCAGCCCAGCTGCATAGGTTCCTCAGCGGGCAGGGGGTGCTCCTCGGATCGAAGAGAAGGGACTGGGAGCTCAAGCTGCCTAAGGAACGGGGAGTGCTGGCGTCTTTTTTCCAGGGCCCTCTCCTGAAAGCAAATATCGATCTGGTTACACAAGGTGATGACACCGTCCAGATCAGCAGTAAGGGATCTTCCTGCTAATTCATCCTTCACTCTATCAGAGAGGCCATGTAAAAAGGTTGCAACTAGGGCCTCATTATTCCAGCTCAATTCAGCTGTGAGGATACGGAACTGAAGAGCATACTGTCCCACAGAAGCAGACTCTTGACGGAGACGTAAAAGAGCGCTAGCCGCTGAGGAGACACGACCCGGTTCCTCCAAGATATTCCGAAAAAGTTTCAAGAAATCAGATAGCCTAGAAACCCCTGGATCATTCAGTTCCCACAGAGGGGCAGCCCAAGCTATTGCCTCGCCGGACAGGAGGGATATAATATAGGCTACTTTCGCCTGATCGAACAGGAAGTTTTGGGGCTGAAGTTTAAAATGAATCGTGCACTGGCTAAGGAACCCCCTGCAAGCCTTGGAGTCCCCAGAGAAAGGGGCCGGAGCTGGCAGTTGTAATGAATGTGTGGCTGCGACTGGTGCGATAGGTGCAGCAGCAGATAGCAGTTGAGGTTGTTGAACCGGGGGTCCTAATGAGGCCTGAACCTGTTCAAAACGGGATACCAAATCCTGAAGGAATCGCATCACTTGGGTCTGATGCGATTCCTGGGTCTCAAGTCTGCGAACTAAGCCCTGCAACGGATCATCTGCGGGTAGCAGCACATCAGCCGGGTCCATGGCTGATCAAACTGTCAGGTCACCTGGGACCAGGTGACAGATGCGCTCTGTAGGAGTCAGAAGTGCACCGCTAAGGTAGTGGACCCTAGGACTGACTGCTGCGGATTGAACCCTGGAAGGTTCAGGAAGCAGGTCTACAGGATAACTAACATGGATCCCAGTGGGAGCTAGAGCATAGATTCCCCAGGGCGCGGAGTCTAAGAGCCAGCGGGTGTTCCCCAGAGCCTCTAGTGGTGAGGATGGACTGCACTGCAGTCTGGCTCCAGGTCGCGGCCCCCAGGGTCTCACAACTCACGCTCACCGTAGACTCCAGGAGAAGAGGAAGGAGGCAGCAGGCTGGAACGACAGGGAAGTAACGGGTAAGCCAAAGGTCAGGGCGACTAGCAGACAAGGAAAAACATAACACGCCAAAGCTCAGGGTAACAAGCAGACAGGGAGAGTCGAGAACAGGCCAAAGTCGGTAACAGGAATCAGACGCAGGAAACACAGAAAGTACACATGGAGGCTAACACACAATGGTTGATCAGCACTGCTGGCTTGCAGTGCACAGGTTAATATAGGGTTCCCTGATAGGGCCTGGGGTGGGGCCATGCTTAGAGGAGAGGTTATAAAACCAGGTGAGAGGCAGCTGGTCTTTAGAGATGAACACATGGAGACAGGTAAGCAGACAGAGAAAACTATTACATAACCATGACAAAGCCACTGTTAGATCTAGCCAGACAACAAAATGCCACCTATAGATGGGGATATCCACTCTCGATGACATTTTGGAAGGGCCAGAGATCACTTACCCTCCGAGCTCCAGTGTCTCTGCCGGCTCAATTCGAATTCCTCGATGCAGAGCCGATTGAGATACCCAATTGGCTGTCCCTCCTCCCGCGATTCCCAAACCGCCAGCCTTCAACACAGTGGGCAGAGGAGAGACCACCCGCCTAGACAACAGAGAAACCGCCGCCGCCCCAGAACACCATCCTCAGAGGCGGCACGTGAGGTTTGAAGCCTACCTAATGTGAGTACTTTCTCCCCTGTTGCCCCTGTCCCAGACTGAGGACTCGGCATTGTGGCCTGACCCTCCCCTATTGCCTGTGCTCGTTCCACATGTTGTACGGGACATTGCCGAAACTGTCAGTGGCTACTGACTGAACACTTCACTACCCCTCCTCAAGACCAACTGACACACTAAAAATCAGACCACAGATGACTTCATCCACCGGCCCTAAAATATGCAGCACTCAGGCATGCAATGCCTCTGCCCAAGCAGCAACGCCCGGAGCCCCTCTCCTGCCAAAAACGAAGCCAGGCTGTGCCTTGACAATTAGTCACCTTTTCATAGCACCAACCCCACTCTTTCTGGTACGTGCACTGACAACCTACCTGGGATGCCTTTAGCTGACCAACAAGCAGATGAGAGGTCTATATTGAACACACTAGCTCCCTACTGCACAGCTGGTACAGGCACCGACCTGCATAGATGGAGCGGGGAGGAGATATGACCCCTTTTCTCCCAACTTCCTAAAGCCCTGCACATAGGATAGGACATATGGGGGGAGGGGGGGGGAGAGAGACAAGCTATGGAAAATCAGAATCGAGATGAAAGCCAACTTGGCTGTATGGAGGAGGGGGGTCCTCTTCCTCCTTTTTGCTCCCCCCCACCCTCTTTGGATGGAGATACCGGACATACTCAATGAGGAGGCTGGGCGTCTCCATCTGGGAGGGAGGAGTATGATAGATACAATGTGAAAGGCAGGATTATAAATGTGTAGAAAACAAGCATAACCTTTTACATAATGTAACCCATATATGCCTACATAAAGCATTCAGGTAATGTACCAGAGCTGAGGTGGGGACGAGGCGGGAGTAAATGCCTCCGGTTATGAGCTTGCAGGATAACGATGTATGATACAGTTAATTTTTGACTGGGATAGGGGAGATAGGGTGAGAAACAAACTATATAAGAAATCAACAAGTTGGTTCTTTGTTTAAACGTTCAACAATAGCATTGTTATGTTGTTAAATTAAAGTTTGCTGTTTTTTTATTTTCTCTTGAGTAGCATAATTATTGTACTATTATGTTTGTCTGGACAGACGGACGGGCCGGGAGCTCGCTTATTGAGCTCTGTCCTTCCTCTCTCCCAGATAGGATAGCATATCCACCGGGGAAGCATTCTTTAATCCCCCCGGGAGATATATGCAGTTACCGTAATCTAAGACGGAAATAGGGCGATAAGCCTAGATTGTATAATTTGAATTTTTCTTCCTTTTCTTTTATCTTTTATCTCTGATTTTTTGTTCTTCCACCCGGATTATACCCCTCCGGGTTTATCTAATCTCCTATCCTCCCTAATCTTATCCATACCCCCTCTCTCCTCTCTACCACTCCCCCTCTCTAATATGGCACTGGATAAAAAATTGTTGTGATGTCGCTCAATGCCAGAGGGCTCAATACACCAGAAAAAAGACGTATGTTGATGCACGACCTAAAACATTCCCACACGGACATCGCTTTCATCCAAGAGATGCACCTCAAAAATAACAAACTACCTTACCTACGAAATAGGTCCTATGCATTAGCCTACCACTCTACTAGCCCGACAACCAAGTCGAAAGGAGTTTCCATACTTATCTCCAAAAACATTCCCTGGCAATACCAGGATTCCCTTATAGACACAATGGGACGTTACATATTCCTTAAGGGTCTACTGGGACACGTACAAGTAACGCTAGCGACAATCAATGCCCCAAATGAGAACCAGGCCTCATTTTTAGACGGAGTGCTAGGGAAGCTACAGGACTTTCAGGAGGGACAACTAATCCTAGGGGGCGACTTTAACGTCCTTTTGATACCATCAACAGATACCTCAACGGGTACATCGTCCATCCCTCCGAGCCATTTAAAACGTATAGCCAAATCACTACACAAGGCACATTTAATAGACACCTGGAGATTACAACACTCTGGCGAACGAGATTATACATTCTACTCTCCCCCACATAAAATATACACCAGAATAGACTACTTCCTGATCCAACACACTCAATTACATGCTGTCAGCACCATATCCATAGGCAATATCACCTGGTCAGATCATGCACCAGTCTTTTTAACCTATAACCTGACCGATACACACTCGTCCAGAAACCGTTTCTGCCATCTCAGTGAAAGTTTATTACAAACCCCAGAAGTATTAGAAGAGGTGAATAAGGAGCTTAACCTCTACTTTCAAGAAAATGACCAATCTGATTGTCACCCAGGTATCTTATGGGAAGCGAACAAGCCAGTAATTCGAGGTATCCTTATTAAACATGGAGCTCGTATAAAACGAGAATGCATGAAACAGCTGTCCCAGTTATTAAACAAATTAGCAGCAACAGAATCTAGACATAAACATGCCCCCTCCCGGACATCAGAGACAGAACTCACAATAATCAGGACACAGATCACAGATCTATTACATTATAAAGCAAAGGCAGCTCTGCAGTTCTGCCGAAAGGCAAGCTATGAATCAGGAAACAAATGTGGGAAGCTACTGGCGAGAGCGGTTAAAGAACACAAACTCTTCATATATCCACAGGTGGTCAGGAGTGAAAAATGGTTCTACCAGCACAAATTACACAAGAATTCCAGGAGTTTTACTCCCGCTTATACAATTTGCCGCTGTCAACGTCACCCCAGTCAGAAATAGAAGAATACATTACAACATCTCAACTCCCTTCCCTTTCACCCGAGATCTGTGAGGAACTAGACTCCCCAATATCTCTAGTAGAACTCCAACGGGCATTAAGATCCATGAAATTAGGGAAAGGCCCAGACGGGTACATGATACAATATTATAAGACACTTCTCCCAACTCTAGGTCTGCGAATGATCAACCTATTTAATGCAATAGATTCCGGCTCTTCTTTTACCAAAGACACACTTGGAGCCCATATATCAGTTATTCACAAAGAAGGGAAAGACCCTACAGCATGTGGCAGTTACAGGCCTATATCATTGTTAAACGTAGACCTCAAAATATACACTAAGATTCTGGCTACCCGACTGGCACACCACCTACAAAAGCTCATCCACTTGGACCAAGTCGGATTTATACCCACACGAGAGGCAAGAGACAGTACCACAAGTACTGAATCTGCTACATGTGACACAATCCACAAAGACACCCAGTGTTTTCCTAAATACAGATGCGGAAAAGGCATTTGACCGGGTGAACTGGTCATTCATGTTTTCTGTCCTCAGGCATGTGGGTTTGGGAGAAGTGATGCTAACTCGGATAGCCAGAGTATATGCCGACCCGTATGCACAAGTTAAGGCAAATGGTGTATTATCGAAACCCTTTCAGATCAAAAACGGAACCAGGCAGGGGTGCCCTCTATCCCCCCTTCTGTTTGCCCTTTCCTTGGAACCCTTCCTCTCTACAATTTGACTAGACCCTAATATACAAGGGGTAACGATAGATAAAACACAACATAAGGTCTCGGCACAGGCCGACGACCTGTTATTCTCCTTAACAAATCCCGTAGTTTCATTACCGAACTTACTCAAACAATTTGAGATTTACAGCACATTATCCAACCTGAAATTAAATTTTACCAAGTCAGAAGCGATGGGAGTCGCTCTGCTATCGCATACCCTTATAACAATGCGATCTAGTTTCCGCTTCAAGTGGACACCGGTTGCTCTGAACTTGATCAGTGTAGTCCAAATGTCACCTACATTCCATCTCTGTAATTCCCCCTTTTATACTCCAACCCAATACCTTAAACCCACCTAAAATGATGAGACCACACCTTTTATTTATGGAGTAAAAATGGCCATAACAGCCTCTTTTATTAAACAACTCCAAATAAATAACTCCAATAAATAACCAATAAATAACCAATAAACATAAACAATAACATATTAATAACATAACCTGTTAACCCCAGTCAGATGGTCTCTGACGGTGACCCACCTTTTCCAAATATATATAAATATATAACTATACAACCACGGATAACCAACGCACTGCGGGACCTTTACCAAACAAAAATGCCTCCAGCTGTAGCCGCTCGGAGACAACCCCTTCCCGCAGCGCCACCAAATCCAGTATTCCCTCCACCGTTCAGGAATACACCGGAGGGGAACATGCTAACGATGATCCCCCCACCCCTTTAAATCCACCCGTTTACCGCCCCCTTCAAAGACCACCAGAAGAACACAGCCCCAACCTAAAATGGCCACCTCTGCTGTCATGACGACCTGTTCCATTTCCTGAAAGAAAGAAAAAACACCACAACAACTACACACAACACATTGCACGTATATACATATAAAATATATAATTAATTAAATCCCTATAATTATAGGGAGGGAGGGTGGGAAAAAACTGCCTCCTCTGTTGAAATATTCCTCACACTGACCCCTTGCTCCTCCCCTCCTTTAAATATAACCACTCCCCTTTCTCCACAATATTAACTTTCTTACCTCCCCTTTTACCCATACTACCTTTCATAATCTATTAACCCCTTCAGTGTCTCCCTTAGACACACTGTCATGCCCGGCCCTACACTACCCCTCCTTTAGTCCTTCTCGCTCCGGGCCTCACTATTTAGGCACAAGTATCCCTGCAAATATATCCCGTATCTACTAATTAAATTTTCCTCCTTTGTTGATAAAGACCAAAGGATTGCTTGAGAAATGGCATAAAAACACACATTCATGGTTTGGTAGGAGCAATCTGATAAAAGATTGCATACTACCCAAATTCCTCTATCTGTTTCAGGCTTTAGCAATCAGGATACCGTCCCACTACTTTAAAAAGATACAGGCAATATTTACCCGCTTCCTTTGGGCCAACAAAAACACGCGTATCCACCGCACCCAGCTGACTCTACCAAAACACTACGGAGGACTGGCGCTGCCAGACATCCGATGATATTACCAAGCAGTGCACCTTGGCAGAGTCATTGATTGGCAACATCACGGTGAATTGAAATTATGGGTACAGATAGAGCAGAGTCAATCTCCCATACCCTTGAGGAGAGCGCTGTGGTGTTGGGACACCATATCAGCAGCACTCAGAAAGCACCCCTTGATAGGGAATACTCTGAGACAATGTTCCCAGGCTACCCTACAAGTCTCACAAACAACTAAGACTTCACCTCTAACACCTATTATCGGTAACCCCAAATTTCCCCCGGGTATACAACTCACAAGATTTTCGACTTTACGAGACACAGACCGAGTTACTGCCTCGCAGTTTGTGATCGGAGATAAATGGGCCAATATCGCTGAACTAATGGACCCATCAGGCCCCTTCCAGCTGCCTTTTTGGAACGCAGCACAATTACAGCATTTCCTTCAAACTATTAAAGACCCCCAGTCATACACTAGGCAGTTGACCACGTTTGAAGAGTATTGCTCTGGCACAGAACCAATGCCCCGGGTCCTATCCAAAGCATATGCACTACTTAACACCCCCCAGGAACAACCAATACTAGACAGAATACAGAAATGGGAAACAGACTTGAACCGTACGCTTACTGCCCCACAAATACAGAACATGATAAGCCTCTCTTTTAAGTCATAACTATGTACTAAGACACAGGAAACCAACTATAACGTTCTGATGAGGTGGTACATGACACCCAGCCGACTTCACATTATTTACCCAGATACATTGGAGATGTGGAGCAGACAGAGGAACAATTCTGCATATATTCTGGACATGCCCTAGACTGACAAATTTTTGGATGTCAATCCGCATCATATCTCAAAAATTCACAGAGTTCAAAATTCCAAATGATCCAGCGTTCTTTCTGCTCCACGTCTCCACAATGCCAATTAGAACCTACAAGAAATCCCTACTACGCCATTTATTAAACGCAGCCAAAATCCTGCATTCTCTTACTATGGAAACAGCAGAACCCACCGATGACAGCAATGTGGCTGAAAAAGGTGGAGGACATAAAGATGGAAGATTTGATACTGACTGCAGCTGACAGACACGAGACATACCAAAAAACATGGACTATCTGGAATTTATTCATTTGCTCAGATGAGGGTAAATCACTGCTTGAGATATGAATAATAGGTAAAGTACAAGATGAGAGAAATTTTATATACTCAACATACAACCAATAAACATCCAACTCCAGATGCCATCCCTGCCCCTCTCCCTTTGTCCCACTGCTTCCTTTCCTCCCCCCCCAGCCCTTTTTTTTTTCCTGCTACTATCTCTTCGCTATTTCTTCTTACTTTAAATATCTTAATTATATATTATTTGTTTAGTTAGGATTATACGGAATGGGACGGGGTCGTGTTAAAGCGTAGACAGATAGAAGTTAGAAATCTACAGACACCGCGACTCAATAACGTAGACATAAAAGGATATTTCAACTGTTGAACGGAGGAATTATCAGTCACTTGCTGTACTATAACTTTCAGCTCCATGTTAATCAATAATAGGAGGCTGTGACCTCCTATAATATAACATGTGGTCACATTGTACAGACCCTGTTCATTCCTAACAAAATTCAATAAAACTTATATTTGCAAAAAAAAAAAAAAATGACAAAAGATGGGTGGAGGTACACACTGAATAAAACTCAATTAGATAAGAATATTTGGGTCCCACATAAATATAGAACACTAAATGGAAAAGTCCCCGAACTAACTAGAAATGTTTTCCGAGTTTGGGATAAATTGCACCGACAAGCAAAATGTGAATATAATTCACCCTTAATTTCATTAACGGGCACAATTTTCTTTTTACTAGGGAACAGGGCTCAATTTGGTGATTAGTTTAAAAATACACAGTTAAAAGATATTATAAAAAAAAGGGAAACTAGACTCATTCGAACAATTGAAACACAAGGGAGGATTGGAAAAACTGAATGAATGGAGATATTTACAGCTAAAGCATTTTGTGTTAACGCTGCCACAACCGATAAGATCAGAAGAAAAGCTGAATTCGTTTGAAAAGCTATGTAAGGCCTCTTTCACACGGACTGTCTGTTCAGGTCCGCCTGTCAGTTTTTTAGGCGGACCTGAATGGACACTCCATGGAGGTCTATGGAGCGTCGGATGTCAGCGGTGACATGTCCGCTGACATCCGACCCGCTCCGATCCGAAAAAGTGTAACGGAGGAAAACCCTACTTTTCCATTCGTTTTCGGATTGGATCGGGTGACGACGGACTCTACGGCCCGTCATCACCCGATCCCCCATAGGGGAGAGCGGCGCTCTGACACGTCCGTCGCTGTACAGTGTCACCTGTCATTTTCATGAGCAAGCGGATGTTCACAGGGAGGATCATCACTGATCCGCCCCATGTGAAAGAGCCCTAACTCGCAGGGCCTATAAAGCACAGTATAGCACAGATTTATAAAATAATTACGGATATAGCGGAGCCAAAAATACCTCCATTCATAGGAAAATGGGATAGGGAATCGGGTACACATGTAACAGAACAACAATTAAATAAAATACTGACAGCTGTAAATAGTTATTTGGTAGATATTAACACCATTGAGATGAACTATAAATGTCTGGCTAGATGGTATATAAAACTAGTTAAAGCTCATAAATATCAACCAGAGAAATCTCCATTGTGTTGGAGAGGCTGTAACTTGCAGGGCACTATGACCCACATATGGTGGGAATGCCCAAAGATACGGGAATATTGGAGAGAGGTGCGGCAAAAGATAGTTGAGATTACTGAAATGGAGGTACAAGATGATTAGTGGAGCTGCCTATTCCAAAGTACAAATAATACTATAAAACAGTATAAGAATACAATAGTTCCATTTTTGTTAAATGCAGCCAAAGGAGTAATACCAAAAAAATGGATTGATCCAGAAAGACCTACAAAAAGGAATGGTTCAATGAACTGAATATATATATATATATATATATATATATATATATATATATCATGGAGTACTTGAGTAGTAAAGAGGAAGATCAGATAGAAAAGTTTGTTTGAATTTGGAAAAAGTGGGTACATTTGTGGGGAATTATCTGGAATAGTGAAATCCGAGAGGAGGGAGGGAATGGGGCACCCTTTCCAGGAAGGAGGGGGGGGGGGGGGTAGATGAGGGATAGGTGAAAGGGTAAGGTATTAATTTAAATGTATAAATAATTGTGTATATTGAAAACCAATAAAATTTGAATGAAAAAAAAAATTATATATATATATATTTTTTTTTTTTCATTCAAATTTTATTGGTTTTCAATATACACAATTATTTATACATTTAAATTAATACCTTACCCTTTCACCTATCCCTCATCTACCCCCCCTCCTTCCTGGAAAGGGTGCCCCATTCCCTCCCTCCTCTCGGATTTCACTATTCCAGATAATTCCCCACAAATGTACCCACTTTTTCCAAATTCAAACAAACTTTTCTATCTGATCTTCCTCTTTACTACTCAAGTACTCCATGATATATATATATATATATATATAAACCCAGCCCACTCCTGAGCAATCAGCATGCCTGTCTCTCCAAAAATCCAGCTTAAACTGCTAATAAACACAGTGACATGGGCTTGCCTCTCTACAAATGTTAAAGATTTTTTAAAAGTAATAAAAAAGAAAGATCAGTTTATATATAAAAATATTTAAATAAAATTGACTAAAACAAATAAATCAATCAAAAGATCAGAGGTGTGAAACAGGCATAACTAATATATTGTAGAAACACTCATCCTGGCAGTAATCAGCAACTTCGTAACCACAGATGATTCAGAATGGCCTTCCTTCCTAATTTTCTGTCATCCAACAAGTGGGCACACCTTTGCTAGTTATTAATCCAGACCCTGAGAGACATGACAGAACGACATTATAGAATGAATGAACTGATGCATGCACATAACACATCCCTTTAAAATGGAACTGAATTCAAAAAGTGAAGATCTTTATGTAACATCTAGAAATGTTCCTAAATATTTACTAAAAAATCTACCTTTTCTCCCTGAAAAATAGCAGTGCCTACAGCTTCAAAGCTATATATTTGCCGTGTGAAGCAACACTGCCTGTGACTGCTGGTCTCAGAAGATATGGTGCTGTCACTGCTGTGCTGCTCATTGTTTTCCTTGCTGGAGAGGAAGTTGTACCTGAGGATCTGCACTGTAAGAATCTACCTGCTTCTGCTTTGTCAATACTTTGAATCTGTGCTTCCTCCACCTCTCCAGCTGCTTCTTGATCATTACCCCACCAGTTATTAGATCACCAGTCATAAAGGTGGCAGTTCTGACATTAGGAGGTAAAGCCCTACCCTCTACCATGGTGGCTGTCTCCATTCAGAGACACAGTGCTGTACAAGGCATCATAAGTCTATCATTGGGAAATGATCAGATGCATGACAGACAACAAGCTACACTGGTAACTGGTCCTTTACCTTCTTTGAGACACAGTTTCCACAGTTTAGGTCCTGTTTAAGTGTGATTAAAGCGGTTGTAAAGTATTTTTTTTTTTTAGATAAAAGGTTTATACTTTCCTGCGCTGTGCAGTAGAATTGCACAGAGCAGCCCCAAACCTCCTTCTCTGGGGTCCCCCACAGCATTCTTGGCTTCTTTGCTTCTGCGAGTGTCCCCCTAGCAAGCAGCTTGCAGGCTCGATCCAGAGCCACAGTGCCTGTATCCATAGACACAGACAGAACCACTAGTCCCCATCCCCGCATCACAGGATTTGACTGAGAGCAGTGGGAGCCATCTGTTCCTGCTGTCTCAGAAAAACCTGTGAGAGCGGGGAGAGAAGACAGAGCCCCTACAGACCAGGCACAGCTCTAGATTGAGTAATGACTCAGGTATGTAAAAGGGGGGAGGGGGGAGGGACTGAGGGGGGCGATACTACTACTTAAACTTTTTTACCTTAATGCAGGGAATGCATTAAAGGAGAAGTCCAGCCTGAGCTGATTTGGCTGGGCTTCTCCTACGGGTCACAGGAGTGCAATTAGTTTTGCCCTCCTGTGACCCGTTTTCAGCAGAAATTGGTCTGAAGTCTGCTCTCTGCTGACGTCACCAGAATCAGTCCAGGTATCAAGCCATCCCAACTTTGGAAGTCTGGTTCCGTCAGGTAGTAAAAAATAAGTTGCGCTAAATATGAAAAATCACAAATCACAATAAATAAACAGTGAACGTTCAAAAATTAATGAACACAAAATACATATGTACATATAAAAGACTAGATAGTGAGTGATAAAAAACAAAGTTAATGAATATATATAAAAAAAAATCAAAAAAATGAATGAAAAATAAATGAAAAAAAGTCCATTGAAGTAATACAATGAATAAGAAGGAAAAATCCGTTGAGGTACAAAGTTCCAAGGGTTATCCACCTTCACCAACAGGGGAGGAGAGGAGGGGAAAAGGAAAGGATCCCAATCTGAAGAGAAGAACCCACTCTTTAAGTGGGAACCCTTACCGGAACAGATGGACCCCTCTAGAGCAAGGTCATAAACGCAGGTAGATTAAGTCCACTTATAGAGTGGGTTCTTCTCTTCAGATTGGGATCCTCCCCCCCCCCACCCCTCCCCTGTTGGTGAAGGTGGATAAGCCTTGGAACTTTGTACCTCAACGGATTTTTCCTTCTTATTCATTGTATTACTTCAATGGACTTTTTTTCATTCATTTTTTTGATTTTTTGTACATATATTCATTAACTTTGTTTTTTATCACTCACTATCTAGTCTTTTATATGTACACATGTATTTTGTGTTTATGAATTTTTGAACGTTAACGGTTTATTTATTTGCACCATATGTCACTTGATTTGTGATTTTCTCATATTTAGCGCAACTTATTTTTTACCATTTTACTTGCACCATAGAGATATTTAATGGTTTTTGTTACAGCTAATTTGTACTTTAGCACGGTATTAACTTGTTTACCATATTTTTTTGGATCCGTCAGATGCCTGGACTGATGGCAGTCTAGGCCTCTCAGCGAGCCCCTCCACAGCTCAACACTCCAATGAGCGTGGAGGAGCAGAGCAGGAGTGATGCTGATTGACAGTCAGTAGCTCTCCTCTCGGGCAGCTGAGAGAACCGAGCCATCGGCGGTGTTCGATGGCTCAGTTCTCAGTGCAGAGATGCCGGGGGACAGATGCAGCATCCACCTAGGCAAGTATGATTAGGGAAAAACAAACAAACCCATACTTCTCCTTTAAAGCAGTTGTATAGTCAAAATTTTAACTTTTACCTACAGGTAAGCCTATAATAAGGCTTACCTGTAGGTAAAAAAAATATCTCCTAAACCTGTACGGTTTAGGAGATATTCCCCTTGCAATGAGCCGCTGACTGCAGCGGCGCATGCACACAGGAGATTCTCGGTTGAAAGCCCGGCAGATGCCGGACCTTGCCGGAAAGAAGTCTCCCGTGCGCATGCGCGGGAGTGACGACATCGCGGCTCCAGCCACTCACAGCGCTGGAGCCGTGATACCCGGAAGACACGCTGAGGCAACATGTCAGCTACATCGGCGTGGACCAGGTAAGATACCGATGCCTCGTTCTAAGGTAAGTATTTCATAATGAGCTAGTATGCGGTGCATACTAGCTCATTATGCCTTTTACCTTACAGGTGTATATAAAAAAAAGTGTCAGCAGGTTTACTACCGCTTTAAGATAAAACATGTTTTTAAGCTCTTACAGCAAACTTATCTTGAGAAAACTTTGGGGTCCATTGCTGACCTCCTTTTGAAAATGTTAGCCGTTTGGCTGTTGCTAATCCGCTGCCCTCAAAATGTTCGAAGCCACAAACCCGGTATAAGTATGCACATCGGGAAATCAGGAATGTTGAAGAAAAGGCTTTCTTGCTCTAGCAAATGACAGCCAGGCAACTAACATCTTCAAAAGTAGAAATCAGTAATGGCAGTCTCCTTGTTTGTTTTGTTAAAGGTTTAATTTAAAGTGCATAAAAATCCTAACAATAAACCACTCCTATTTTTTCCTGTTTGGTCTGTAAATTAAAGGTGCATTGTCAGTTTTTAGGAGCAAAACAAATAACCTGTTGATCCTGCCAGAAATCCAGTGAGATAATATATACTGTACCTACGCTTCCTGCTTCACCTGACAGTTATCAGCATTGTTCCTGGCTCTCTCTGTGGATACAGAATATGTTAGGAAGAGGGAGGTGTTCTATAGTCTACTTGTAGAGTTAGTGAGCGTTGTCACCCTAGGACAGGAAGTGCATTACTGTCAAGATCAGCAGGTGGAAATAAAAGGGAATAAAGTCTGAAAAATGAAAACAAACAAAGCCAACAAATCTATGGATCATTATCTTGTACTATTTTGGGTATAGATACGCTTTAAAGGTTTATATACAGTATCTCACAGAAGTGAGTACACCCCTCACATTTTTGTAAATATTTTATTATATCTTTTCATATGACAACACTGAAGAAATGACACTTTGCTACAATGAAAAGTAGTGAGTGTACAGCTTGTATAACAGTGTAAATTTGCTGTACCCTCAAAATAACACACACAGCCATTAATGTCTAAACTGCTGGCAACAAAAATGAGTACACCCCTAAGTGAATATGTCCAAATTGGGCCCAAAGTGTCAATATTTTGTGTGGCCACCATTATTTTCCAGCACTGCCTTAACCCTCTTGGGCATGAAGTTCACCAGAGCTTCGCAGTTTGCCACTGGAGCCCTCTTCCACTCCTCCATGATGACATCACAGAGCTGGTGAATGTTAGAGACCTTGCCCTCCTCCACTTTCCATTTGAGGATGCCCCACAGATGCACAATAGGGTTTGGGTCTGTAGACATGCTTGGCCAGTCCATCACCTTTACCCTCAGCTTCTTTGGCAAGGCAGTGTTCATCTTGGAAGTGTGTTTGGGGTCCTTATCAAGTTGGAATATTGCCCTGCAGCCCAGTCTCCAAAGGGAGGGGATAATGCTCTGGTTCCGTATGTCACAGTACATATTGGCATTCATGGTTACCTCAATGAACTGTAGATCCCCAGTACCGGCAGCACTCATGCAGCCCCAGACCATGACATTCCCACCATCATGCTTGACTGTAGGCAAGACACACTTGTCTTTGTACTTCTC
The DNA here is from genome assembly GCF_042186555.1 of Aquarana catesbeiana. Classification (NCBI taxonomy): domain Eukaryota; kingdom Metazoa; phylum Chordata; class Amphibia; order Anura; family Ranidae; genus Aquarana; species Aquarana catesbeiana. Next base: position 619,740,278 of record NC_133326.1, on the reverse strand, counting down.
ACCTGGTTGCTGCCACACACTCTTGACACCATCTGAACCAAATAAGTTTATCTTGGTCTCATCCAACCACAGGGCATGGTTCCAGTAATCCATGTCCTTAGTCTGCTTGTCCTCAGCAAGCTGTTTGCTGGCTTTCTTGTGCATCATCCTTAGAAGAGGCTTCCCTCTGGGACGACAGCCATGCAGACAAATTTGATGTAGTGTGCAGTGAATGGTCTGAGCACTGACAGGCTGACCCCCCACCCCTTCAACCTCTGCAGCATTGCTGGCAGCACTCATACGTCTATTTCCCAAAGACAATCTCTGGATATGATGCTGAGCACGTGCACTCAACTTCTTTGGTGGACCATGAGGCCTGTTCTGAGTGGAACCTGTCCTGTTAAATCATTGTATGTTCTTGGCCACCGTACTGCAGCTCAGTTTCAGGTTCTTGGCAATCTTCTTATAGCCTAGGCCATCTTTATGTAGAGCAACAATTCTTTTTTTTCAGATCCTCAGACAGTTCTTTGCCATGAGGTGTCATGTTGAACTTCCAGTGACCAGTTTGAGAGAGTGAGAGCGATAACACCAAATTTAACACGCCTGCTCCCCATTCACACCTGAGACCTTGTAACACTAACGAGTCACATGACACCGGGGAGGGAAAATGGCTAAATGGGCCCAATTTGGACATTTTCACTTAGGGGTGTACTCACTTTTGTTGCCAGTGGTTTAGACATTAATGGCTGTGTGTTGAGTTATTTTGAGGGGACAGCAAATTTACACTGTTATGCAAGCTGTGCACTCAATACTTTACATTGTAGCAAAGTGTAATTTCTTCAGTGTTGTCACTTGAAAAGATATAATAAAATATTTACAAAAATGTGAGGGGTGTACTCACTTTTGTGAGATACTGTATGTACTTAGCTGGATTTGCAGAAAAAGAGAGAAGTCCACAAATTGTTTTGAGCACAGCAGCATTCACCTGTACTGTTGTCAGTTCAGGATCCTTGAATTTTTTTATAGATGTCTATCATTGGTGACAAAAAAGCAGGTCATAATAGGATGTAATAAAACAATGATAGCAAACCAAATTATATTTAGAAATTGACATAAACTGGCCATCCTGCCACTACAAGGAAATGCGAAATGACATCAGTGTGAAGCTGAATGGTCACCGCACTATTCTATGACACACTTGGGAAAGGAAGCGTCTTCCTTGTGGTGTATACCAAAACAATAAAATCTTCAGACTACTTACTGAAGTGCTGTACAGCGACACTGACTCATTCACACTGAAAGGGAAATTATACTCCAGAGGCTGATATATATATATAGCAGTAGAAAGAGTTTCAGTATAGTAAGGAAGACTAATGAGATCATACAGTGACTTCACTCTTTTTCTCTGTTATTTCATATTGGCTTGTGCTGATATGCTATGTGGTTTCTATAAGGCCCCTTTCACACTGAGGCGCTTGTAAACTGCCAGTAAAACACTGTGCACTTTTGAAGAGCTTTTCAGGCACTTTTGAAGCGCTTTCCATTCATTTCAATGGAGAGGGGCGTTTTTTCACCACCCTGCCAGCGCACTGCCCCAGTGTGAAAGCATTCATTGATTTTAATGAAAATAGGTTTTCGTGAGCTTTTCAGGCGCTTTTTTTAGCGTGAAAGCGCCTCAGTGTGAAAGGGGTGTAAGGCTCAGTCAACCTGCTTCTTCCTCAGTGTACAGTCTTCTTCTATGGAACTTTTCATAAGGGATGTTGAGGCATAAGCAATACCACTGTAGCACCCTCTTACCCTTAGGTAGTGGTAAGGTCTAGGGTTGCCACCTCATCCCTTTAAACCTGAACACATATGAATTACACAGGTTCTGAGACTAATTTAATGCAGGTAAGGCATCGAGTTTAATTACCACCTTAATCACCCACAGAACCGGTGTAATTAATATGTGTTCAGGTTTAAAGGAATGAGGTGACAGCTCTAGTGAGGTCCCCCAGGTGACTCAGTTGGCTAACGTCACAATCCCAGGGTTTGGTCTTTGGTGTGTGTGGCAGAAAATAAGTTGGGTGCAAGTCATTTTATATTTTTAAAATGTATTCCTGAACTCAACAGGAGTAATTCCGCGTACACACGGTCTGACTTTTCGGCTACAAAAGTTCGACAGCCCGTCCGACAGACTTTCGACGGACTTTTGGCGGACTTTTGGCGGACTTGCGGCAGACTTTCTAACAAACGGACTTGCCTACATACGAGCACACTAAAGTCTGACGGATTTGTACGTGATGACGTACACCAGACTAAAATAAGGAAGTTGATAGCCAGTAGCCAATAGCTGCCCTAGCGTGGGTTTTTGTCCGTTGGACTAGCATACAGACGAGCGGATTTCTGGGTCCGGCGTAGTTACGACGTAAAGATTTGAAGCATGTTTCAAATCTAAAGTCCGTCAGATTTGCGGCTGGAAAAGTCCGCTGAAAGTCCGGGGAAGCCCACACGCAATGCCGGCTTTAGTCCGTCGGCATCTGTCGGACTTTTGTAGACGAAAAGTCCGACCGTGTGTACGTGGCATTACGGTTTAGGCCTGCAAGATAACCAAAAAGAGCACAAAAATAGGACAGGTGCTTCAAAGTAGTAGTAGTAGTAGTAGTAGCAATAAGGCAGCCTCTTGGTTATTACAGGCCATGTACAGAGCAACCAGACAAATCTATGACCCATTCGTATTGTTGCCTCTGAATTCGTAAGATGGTTTGCAGTGGAATCCAATGAAATTAGCAAAATGGCAGAAAACGCAGTTTTATGTCAGCTAGACATATTGCTGATACTCTGTGGTATATCCATGTAACATGAATGGGAGTTAATGAAGAACATCAACTGGAAGAACAGATTCAGAACCAGCCATCTGTGAGTGACAAGACCATCATTTATAAATACCTCTATAAAGTAATCATGAGGAATGAAGTGGACCATTAAATATTTTTTGCCCTCAGGGGCATGGTAAAAAAAATAAATAAAAAAAAATAAGGAATAGCACTGTATACCATTCATCAAGTCAGCTGCACCACTATATGCAGGACTCTACTCTGTGACATCAGAGCTACAGTATGTGCCATTGTAGATACTGGGCTCTTCCCTATCATTCAGGCATTGGCTGTCATCAGTACTGAACCCCTAACAAAACAACGAGAATAACAATGTTATGAGGGGTCTCTACTGTATTATTACAGATTGTTTATTATTCACTGCAGGAAAATAGAAGAATTGACCTACACCTTGTAGAAAGCCTGATGGTGAGAAGGTCACAGATACCATCTTAATCTTCAGTCTTCCCCTTATATCTATCCTGAGGAAATGCTGAAAGGTCACCTACTACAATCATATAGTTTATGTATAGTTAACATTTTAATCATAGTTTTTAACATAATTGTAATAACATTTACACATATTTGTTAATATTTAAACTGATTGTAAACCTTGTTTTTTTTTTTTAGACAATAAACATGATATAATCACCTGCTCTATGCAATGGTTTTGCACAGAGCAGCCCTGATCCTCATTTTCTTGGTGCCCCTGCCGGCGCTCCTAACTCCTCCTCTTCAGCAAGTGCCCGCAATAAGAAGCCCTCCTATGGGGGCACTCATGCGGGCTCAATACTTACCCCCCCCTATAGACAAAGACAGCAGGGCTCAGCTCCACCCTCGCTCCCTCATCATAGGATATGCTTGACAGCAGCAGAAGCCAATGGCTCCCGCTGCTATCAATCTGCCCTGTGAAGAGGGAGAGAGCAGAGAGAGCCGCTGCTCTCGGGCACAGCGCTGGATCGAGATTGGGCTCAGGTAAGTATAAGAGGGGGTCTGGGGGAATCCTGGACACAAAAGAGAATGCATTAGGGTAAAAAACCTTAAAGGGGTTGTAAACATTTCCCCCCCCTTCTCCAGATGAAAAAAAATGTCCATAAAGACTCCTGGGATGTATGACATCATTGGAGCCTTGGCCAAAAACTAAAAAGCAACTAAAGAAATGTAAAAAAGTTAAAGAAAATATAATATACCTTCCTATCTACACTGAGCAAAATTATAAATGCAACACTTTTGTATTTGCCCTTATTTATCATGAGCTGAACGCAAAGATCTACGACTTTTTCTATGTACACAAAAGGCCTATTTCTCTCAAATATTGTTCACAAATCTGTCTGTCTAAATCTGTGTTAGTGAGCACTTCTCCTTTGCAGAGATAATCCATCCACCTCACAGATGTGGCATATCAAGATGCTGATTAGACAGCATGATTATTGCACAGGTGTACCTTAGGCTGGCCATAATAAAACCAGATAAAACGTATGTCAAGGGTGCTCAGAATGTCTGGACCAGGCAGATAGTGTCTTTATTGGACGGATGAAGTGGTCTTCAATAATAGGTTACTCTAAAATGTGCAGTTTTATCACACAGTACAATGCCACAGATGTCACAAGTTTTGAGGGAGCGTGCAATTGGCATGCTGACTGCAAAACACAAAAGTGTTGCATTTATAATTTTACTCAGTGTATTTACTATGGATAACAGCATAAGGATTAAAAATAGATTTTAAAAAATAGATAAAAAAAGTTGATTAGGACAGTTTACTTTGGCTTTAAAATTCAGTTCTTAAACTGTAGGCATTCCGCATAAAAGGCCCAGTTTAACATCCCTGATTTAGCCAGGAATAAGGTAGGAAATGCTTAGTATGGCTGCCAGGAAACTTAAAGTACAGTAAGGTTATGACGCTATGAACTTTCCTAGTAGTCCTCCTCGGCTTTAACGTAGGAGATTAACAAAAAACAGTACCAGAAGCGGTAAGATAAAAATAAATTTTATTTTTTCCAACTTCCTCAATAGATTTATTTTAGAAAATAGATTCTTAAAGACACATCCTGTTGCGTGCAATATGTGCCAATATAACTTGTAATTCTTACCTTGGAAAGTGAAATTGGAAATAACCTGGTAGCAATAACAGTTTACTGCCTGCCATTTACCAAGTGCAGATTATCAGTCATTTGGGCCCCCAAGACAGGCTGACTTGCCTGGCTGAGCATATCTTCCCTAGTTGCATACTGATGTCAATTATTAGGAAAAAGGCAAATACAAGCACTGCAAAGTAGAAATAGCACCAAGCAGAATGGTGGCAATGCAAGCTCAAAGGCTCGGTTGACCCTGCGAATCCAGTGCGGGTTCCCGCATTGCAACTGACTCGCAGGCAGTTCACACTGCCCTATGTACACCACAGGGAGTGTCAATACAAAGTTAAGCGAACTGTCAATTCGGACAGATATCGGATCGCATGGGTGTGAACACCCATGCACAGTGGTGGAATAAGGTCATCTAGAGCCCAGGACGAACATGCCAATTGCGCCTCCCCCCCCTTCCTCCTCCTTCCTCATCCCCCTCCCAACATAAATCCCCCCAAATAGCCACTCTTAGCACACCTCCCTAAATTGGCCCTCCTAGAACAATTCTTACCCCCTGCCATTCCTCAAATTCCCCTTCTCAACACAAATCCCCTCCCCCCCAATCTCCTTGTGGTGCCCCCCCCACCTCACATGATACCACAGTGCCCAGGGCAGCCGTCCCTCCTTCCCACCCCTTGACCCGGCCCTGCCCATGGGATCCGATTCTGGTGCGGACAAAAAAAAAAGTTTGCACGAGTTTGGTCCGAATGCAATGTAAATTCAGCCATACGATATGTATGGCTGAATTCGCATCGCACAGACATAGCATGTAATCTGCCCAGCAGTGCGATGCGAATCGCATGCGATGTCTGGCATTGCTGCAGTGTGAACTGGCCCTTAAACCCCATCTGCATTCAATATATAGCAAAAAAATCAAAAATCAGGATTGAAGTAAAAAGTATCTTGTTTTAGTAAAAATAAGGACTTTGAGGGCCTGTTTAAAGGGGTTGTAAACCTTCCGTTTTTTTCACCTTAATGCATCCTATGCATTAAGGTGAAAAAACATCTAATAGTTACAGGCCCCCCAGCGCCCCCGTTTACTTACCTGAGCCCTCGAAAGTTCTGCGTCGAGAACGCGCTCGCTTCTCAGCTCTTCTCAGCCTGGTCTTCTCGGCTCTTCATTGGATAGACTGGTAGCAGTGCAGCCATTGGCTCGCGCTGCTGTCAATCAAATCCAAATGACACGGCCGCCGGGGTGCGGGACCAAGACATACACTCTGTGTCTATGGACGCAGAGTGTATGAGACGGGAGCGCGCCAGAAATGTAACCCCCTCGGGAGAGAGCTTCCCAAGGGAGTTAGCTATTGCGGGGAGGAGCCAAGAGAGCCGCCGTGGGACCCCAGAACAGGAAGATCGGGGTCACTCTGTGCAAAACGAGCTGCACAGTAGAGGTAAGTATGACATGTTTGTTATTTTTAAAAAATAAAAAATTAACCTTTACAACCCCTTAAGGTCTGGTAGGCCTGCATTGGGAAGCTATTCCAGCACAGTCCCACCACAAGAAATGCCTCCTGCTGTCATCCTACAACCCACGTTGTTGCGTTGTAGCTCAGCCTGTGGCATGAATGGGTCCTAAAGCTGGAGTGCAGGCAGATTTGAGGGTCAAAACTAATGCTGCTCTGTATTCATAAATGTACTTTTTAAATGCAAGCATTGCATTCCCTCTACAGAGGAGCTTGGGCCAAGGAAGGGAGAAGCAGCATAAGGAGCTCAGTTGTGCTACAGTGCAAGGAGCATGCCGATATGAGGAGATATCAGAGCGACAAAGAGATTATCTCCTCAGTCTGCTGCTTCTCCTTTTATTTTCCCGTCATGGACTGTGAGTCAGGAGGAGACCTGTAAGTGTTACTGAACTGCAGCAGAGAAAAATCAGGTTCCTTCACCAGCCAGACAGGGCTCTGTGGAGTAGCAGAGCTACGTAAATCTCAGAGCTGGATGAAAAGAAATGTAAATCTTTTGGCAGGTAAACACGTTCCCATATGTGTATTTTATCCATGTGTAGCACCCTGGTGTTTAGGCAGGGTTGCTAGTAAATTTAGTTTGCCAGGCGGTAGTTGCCCTGGTTAATTGTTAGTAGATTATCCACTGATTCCTCTCTAGTTCTGGACTTGCTGCACCTTCTCTCTTCTGTCGCTAGGTGGCGTTATGCTGGTGACATTAGATAGACAAGGGCTTAGCAAGGTCAGGTTATGAATGGATGGGGTGTCTCAGCCAATCTAACCCGCTCTCCCACAGTTCTGTTAAGAGACAATAAATCTCTTTTGCATTCCAAAAAGTGTCTGGTGCCCATCACTCCATCTTGCATCTCACACCCACCATGCCTTGTAACCCACACTACAAAGACTATCCTTGACTCTGGAGGTCACCATTAGGCCTTTGGAGGCCTGGGACCTTGCTACACATGTATTTAGAAGTTTACCTAGAGCTTAGCTTTAAGGGTTGAATGGAACAGCCAAATGTTTTTGTATGAAATATCATAGGGCCCAAGTTTAAGGTTTGTACAATGGCCCTTCAATTGCATACCAATTACCAATTCTTAGATGTGATGGCTGCATTCATTTTCTTTTTTTAGGCTTTCTTTCTTTTATTTTCATCTGTTCATTCAGCCAGTAAGTCTGTTGTTTTTCAAAAGCACAAGCTCTGCAGCAGAATGTATCAGTTACAGAGATGAGACGAACCATTTAGCACTAGGAGGAGTGCTTACAATGATCAGCTTTTAGTTATTTTTGTAAAACCTTTATCTCAAAAGAAAATAAATACCGCTGTAAATTATAATAAAGCATTGGCTGGTCTTTAGCTTATGTAGCAAGGTCTCTGGGTTTGTCCAGTCTAATGAGAACTTTCAGGGCCAAAAATAGCTGACATCCTTCTGTATGCGGTGGGTTGTGAGGCATAGTGGGTGCAAGGTGGATAAAGTTAGACACTTCTTGGATGTAAGGGTTTTATTTCTCTTGACAGTCCTTTTTATATTTTGAGGGGAAAGAGGGTTAGGGCCAGGACACCCTTAAGCAGTTGCAATTTCAATTGGCACACTCCGAGACTTCAATAGGAGGACAGCCCCACCTACAAACGAATGCCACGCCCCCTAATTATAGCAAGACTCCACCTACATGCAAAAAAAGTGTCCCGAATTTTTTTTTTGCAATGTTGGCAACTATGTATACATATACATATAAAAACATGCCATGGGCATATGTGGAATTCCACCCCAAAATACATTCTGCTGCTTCTCCTGAGTACGGGGATACCACATGTGTGAGACTTTTTGGGAGTCTAGCCGTGTACAGGACCCCGAAAACCAAGCACTGCCTTCAGGCTTTCTAAGGGCGTAAAAATGTGATTTCACTTCCTTAATACCTGTTACAGTTTCTGAGGCCATGAAATGTCAAGATAGAACAAGCCCCCACCACACCCCTCCCCCATAATTTTTTTTATTTTTTTTTGCACAAAGTAGTCACTAAATTATATATTGTTCAAACATGGCATGGTTATATGTGGAATTACACCCCAAAATACATTTTATGCAAATTCGGTGAGAATGCTGCTCCGGTACTTGCTTCAGGTATGCACTGTGGTCCCTGGTAAAGGCAACTGGTCCCTTTGTGGCGACACCTTCCCTTCTACCTCCGACCACTGACAGGTTCTCCGGCCGGCAGAACCGTCACTTATGGTTGGACTGCAAGCCACAGTCCCAACCCTGCGCTGCCCTCTTACTTCTGGATAGACCCTCACACAGCCTGACAGCCTGATGCCCCCGGGATTGGCCCAATCTTGGGCCTAGCAGCAAGGGGCGTACAACACACGTCCACCCAGACAGCCGTCCAGGTAGCACAGAACACTGATCACCTGACCTCACCTGAATATATAGGTTCTCCCAGCAGGCCAAGGGATTCCAGAAAACCCCTGCCCACTGGCTGAGATAGCCCATATACCCATAACCTGACTTTGGGTTGCCCTTCTCGTATCTAATACCACCAAGTACCCGGCCACCTAGCGGTAGAAGAGAAATGTGCAACAAGGCCAAACTTAGGGAGAAATCAATAGATCTCTAGCAATTAAACCAGGGTAACTACTCCTGGCAAGTAAATTTGTGAGGATCTCCCTGACTAAACCCCAGAGTGCTACACTTAAATTGGTTAGTGTATTTAAATCTGCTAGTACATCTAACACTCCCCCCCCCCCACATTTTGACAATGCTACTGTCCAAAGGGGCCCCCTGTGCTCCTTCATCCAGAGCGGGGCACTCTAATAGGGGAGATGTGTTACTGACCAGATGACCAGGTTAAAACAGAAGGTAAAAGCCTAAACATAGAAAACGAATGCAACCCCACATCTAATGATTGGTACACTGCATTATTACATATTTGGCTTTGGGTTTATTACACCTTTACGTCTGCTAATCAAGCCCCCTTTTTGTAGAATTTAGATGGTAAACTGAGGCGTATGACAACATTATTGGGATCATCAGAAATCTCTAAACCTCACTTGGACTGATGTAAAACTTGAAGGAGAAGAATTGGAGGCGAAGTGATGACTGTTCAGTATCAATCAGCACAACATCCCTGAATTGCATGATAACAAACACATCAGTCCTGGTGTGAAGTGGGCATATCGGCAAAAATGTATAATTTGGCAAGAATTTATCACGTCATTGGAAATTTTCTACGCAATTTGACCCCTACATGTGTTTTTTTTTTTTATACAACAAATTAAAATAACTTTTGCATGAGGAAAAACATATTTACAGTTTATATTTGCATTGCAGATGATCATCAGTGATGCAAAACAAAACACAGGAAGAGATGAAGATCTTGGAATTTGTAAACAGTTTATTTTTACTACTTAATTTTATGGTGACTTAGTACAAACATGAAGTACACTGCAGTCCTATGTCCTAACATCTTTTCAGGTCACATGGAATAAGAGGAAATGACATTGCTTAGGATAAACATACTGAACTTCGGAGTCAAGTCACATGTAATGGTATTTTCCTGGGAGTTTTCCTAATATTTAGGACTCAGACAGGTCCTGCGTGCATGAGCTGTTTTTTTTTTGTGTGGCTGCTTTCACCCTGAACTGTGAGCAGGCAAAATATGAAAAGGGATGCAGATGCACAGATACAACTGCATGTCATAATGACGTTCCGAAAGACCCAGAATTCCCTGGGGCATACGATTTCCTGAACTCAGGCCCATCCCATCCCACATATCCGAACCAATCGTTCCCCTTTTCATGTACCTAGCCATGCCCCCATCAGTCAAGGCTCTTTCCCTAGAGCGGGGCTCAAGAGGCCTTCAGGCGAGCAGGGGTGGGTGTATAGTTCTGAACCCAGACAGTGCCTTGCACATGCTCCTGCACTGGTGTGTCCCTGTGTCTGCATCCACTACCATAGGCTGCTTGCATGCAAACTTGGGGTGGATGCATACAAAAATAACAAGGGCTCATGCACGCAGGATGGGTGCTAGCACCCATCTGAATAAGGCCTAAAATATATCTAAACATAAAGTGGCCCTAAAGCCTAAACATTTTTTACCTAAATGCATTCCCTGCCTTAAAATGTCATCTTTAACTGCTTGCCGACCAGCCGCCGCAGTTATACTGCGGCAGGTTGGCTTGGCTGCACGAATCGCCGTAAGTGTACGTCAGGCTCGTACACAGCGATCTGTGGGCGCACACCAGTGGGGCAGCCAATCAGCGGGTCCGGCAGAATCTGTGTCCTCCAGCCGCCCATGATCGTTTCCCCGCAGTGACAGAACGGGGATCTGCCATAGCAAACAATGCAAATCTCTATTCTGACAGGGGATCTCACAGAGATCCTGTATTTCTGCTATGCAGGAAGATGGATCTGATTTTTGTTCCAAGCAGCCCATCCCTCCACACAGAAACACAATGAGGGAACACATTTAACCCTTCGACCACCCCTGATGTTAACCCCCTTCCCTGCCAGTGTCATTAGTACAATGCCAGTGCATATTTTTAGCACTGATCACTATAATAATGTCACTGGGTCCCAAAAAAGTGTTAAAAATGTCAGCTAGGTGTCCGATCTGTCTGCCGCAATGTGACAGTCCCGAAAAAAAAAAAAAAAAAAAAAAATCGCTGATCACCGCCATTACTAGTAAAAAATAAATAAATAATAAAAAAATAATTAAAATGCCATAAATCTTTTCCCTGTTTTTTTTTTAACCAAATATATGTAGCAGAATACATATTGGTCTAAATTTATGAAGAAATTAGATTTTTTTTTTTTTATTGGGTATGTTTTATAGCAGAAAGTAAAAAAATATAATTTTTTTCAAAATTGTCGGTCTTTTTTTTGTTTATAGCGAAAAAAATAAAAACCGCAGAGGGGAAAAAGCTCTATTTGTGGGGGAAAATTTTTTTGGGGTACAGCGTTGCGAGACCGGGCAATTGTCAGTTAAAGTAACGCAGTTGCCTGGTCAGGAAGTGGGTAAATCTTTCCGGGGCTGAAGTCATTAATCACAGCGCTTAAACCATCAACCACAAATTATACCAAATACTAAATTACAAAATTATAATGTCCCATATAGTGCAGCTTTAACCACTTCAGCCCCGGAAGGATTTACCCCCTTCCTGACCAGAGCACTTCTTGCGATTTGGCACTGCGTCGCTTTAACTGACAATTGCGCGCTCGTGCCACGTTACACCAAAACAAAATTGATGTCCTTTTTTTCCCACAAATAGAGCTTTCTTTTGGTGGTATTTGATCACCTCTGTGGTTTTTATTTTTTGCGCTATAAAGAAAAAAAAAAAAAGCAAAAATTTTGAAAAAAAAAACATTTTTTACTTTTTGCTATAATAAATATCCCTAAAAAAATATATAAAAATACAATTTTTTTCCTCAGGCCGATATGTATTCTTCTACATATTTTTGGTAAAAAAAAAAAAAAAAAAACCACAATAAGCGTATATTGATTGGTTTGCGCTAAAGTTATAGCGTCTACAAAATAGGGGATAGATTTATGGCATTATTATTTATTTTATTTTATTAGTAGTGGCAGCGATCTGCGATTTTTATTGTGACTGCGACATTATGGCAGACACATCGGACACTTTTGACACTATTTTGGGACTATTGTCATTTATACAGCGATCAGTCCTACAAAAATGCACTGATTACTGTGTAAATGACACTGGCAGGGAAGGGTTAAACACTAGGGGGCGATCAAGGGGTTAAGTGTGTCCTAGGGAGTGATTCTAACTGTGGGGAGGATGGGCTACCACTGACATGACAGCCATCACTGCTCCCGATGACAGGGAGCAGTAGATCCCTGTCATGTCACTAGGCAGAATGGGGGAAATGCCTTGTTTACATAGACATCTCCCTGTTCTGCCACTCTGACACGATCGCGGGACACCGGCGGACAGCGAGTCCACGGTCATGCTGTACGCGGCAGGCGCGCGCCCATTAGCCCCGCAAATTAAAGGGGACGTACATGTACGCCCATTTGCCCACCGCTGCCATTGTGCCAACCTATATCGGCGTGCGGCGATCGGCAAGTAGTTAAAGAGAAAGTCCATTAATGAATAACATCCTTCAAGTGCTACTTGCAGCCATCATTTATCTCATGCAATACTGTCCAAAAAAGTGCTCCGTGCAAATTGAACAAACCACAAACGTGCTGACATCTTCACAATGAAATGTACAGTGAGGGGGGTTACAGGAAGGAAAGATGGTCTGCTGGAGACACCTGGATGTGGTGAGAGGCCTGAGTGGTCAGAGCTACAAACAGGACTTGAGCTTGTTGAAGTGAAGCCAGTGTTGTATGATAAAAGCTCTACATAACCCAGGTGCAGGACAAAATGCACAGTTGCAGTGGGGAAAATAATTATTTGACCCCCTGCAGACTGTGTAAGTTTGCCCACTTACAAAAAAATGAAGGGTCTATAATTGTTATCATTGGTGTATTTCTAATGATAGAGACAGAATATCAACCAAAAATCCAGAAAAAAAAACAAAACAAACAAAAAAAAACACATGATACAAATGTTATAACTTGAGTTGCAATTCAGTGAGTAAAATAGGTATTTGATCCTCTACCAACCAACAATAATTTTGATTCCCACAGACTGGCTCCAGTATGTGTTCATGTGGTACAGATTAGTTCTGACAATTTAAGAAGGTGCTCCTAACGACTAGACGTTATTTGTATAAGAGATCCCTGTCCACAGAATATTGTTCTTGCATTCTTATGGTGATATCCTTCCAAATCAATTGCAGGTGTTAAATCTCCTGCTCCCCAGGAGGTAATTAAAGTAAAAATATCATGACCTTTCAAGGACAATATGTGCATCAGTGAGTTGTTACCCCTCACTACAGGTATATCCAGCTCAACTTTTAACACGTGTTATAGGGAACGCCAATATTGTGTCTATCAATCTCCCACAGGCCTCAGATCCAATTGAGCCATATGTCAGTAGGAAGAGGAAACACCTCATTGCGCAACATCCAGTTAAAAGCACAAGAGTTTTATTAAAATTCTACTTACAACAAGGATTAGTATACAGGCATATCGGAATATACATCAGTCCCACGCTCTGCTCGTGTACTGAAACTGTTACTGCTATTCCTTGCTTCGTGTGTCGATGACGAGCAATTTATGATCAGTAAAATTTGGTTTGCATAATTTGCACGGAGCACTTTTTTGGACAGTATTGCACAAGATAAAGGATCGCTGCAAGCAGCACTTGAAGGATGTTATTCATTAGTGGACTGTCTCTTTAAAGCTGCATTATTTGGATTATGCACTATATAGGACATTATTATTTTAGAGTTTAGTATTATTTGGTATCATTTGTGCTTAATGGTTTAAGTGCTGTGACTAAGGATCAAATTTTATGCAAAACCTTAGGTGTTACACACATCAGGTGATATTCTTGGTTATTGAGTTAATATTTTTTTGGTCACAGGTGTTGAATAGGTATTCAGGAGGGAAAGGGAAAAAGAAAAAACGAGAGACCTAATGCGAGGGATTTTTTATCTAAGTAACGTCATTTTTACAGTAGAAGAATTATAAGTATTAGAACTAGACCTTAAATACACTCCAGATAGGAACCTTAAAAAATTTGATGTTTTTATGGATTTTCTAGAATTTATGAGGAAGATTAATATAAAGAAACATTTTAAGAAAATTAGTTCCCCAGTTGAACAAGGGAACTTTAACTTCCAACAGACCAATTTGAGGAACAATTCAATTTTTAATCCTAAAAATACTAATAACCAATTTTGGAAGTTTTTAAAGCCTTTGTCGAACATCATCTAGAAAAACCTAAAATTAACCCTAGTAGATGGAAGAGAGAGATTGTAAAAGGATTTCAAATTATTAAAAAAAATAAATAAACAGATTGTCATTAGGAGGGACAGACAAGAAGGGGGGGGGGGCTTGGTGATCCTTCATAACTCAGACTATTTAGCTGAATTAAATAGATTGTTGGTGATGTAGAAACTTATGAAAAGTTAAAAGGAAATCCAATGAACAAATCGAAGGCCAAACTCAAACAATTGGTAAAAAGAGATCAAGATGAGGGAATTGTGAACAAAATGGGGGGCCAGGTATTTGTTACCTGATGGACCTAGGGTGCCATAATTTACCAATTGCTCAAAGTTCATAAAAACCCATCTAAGGCTCCCGGCAGGCCTATTGTTAGTGAAGTAGATTCATTGTTTGACAGAACTGGTAAATATTTAGACTGTTTTTTAAAGCCGTTGGCGCAAAAATGTCCAGCCTATTTGAAAGACAGTAAAGATTTGATGGAACTATTACAGGGAATTTAGGTTTATGGTGAGTCCATCTGGCCAGTATAGATGTCAATTCTTTATATACCAATATCCAACAGCAACATGAAATAGAAGCAGTGGAATGGGCCTTGAATAGTACCAAAATCAAAAAGGTAGCAAAAAGTTTTTTTGATCCAGTCTCTAAATCTGGCCATGAGCCACAATTTATTCTGGCATGAGAATAATTTTTTCAGGCAGAGGAAAGGTGTGGCCATGGGGGCTAAATATACCCCCTCAGTGGCCAATCTGTTTATGAGTTACTGGGAAAAGGAAGCCATTTTTGATAATGATATACCCCAATATATAGATGATATCATTATTAGCTCGGCAGGATCACAGGATTAATTTTCACGATTTCTTGAGGAGATTGGGAACAACTGTTATGGCAATTCTTTCTCAGCAACATTTGATCAGCAGTGTATTCATTTTTTGGACCTTGTAGTATTAAAGGATAACTATTGGTTATTTACTAAAACTTACTTTAAGGAAGTTGACCGGAATGGATATATTCCACTAGGAGTAAGACGCAATTATGATAGGAAAGATGATTATGATGTACAGGCTGATATTTTAATAAATAGATTTTGCGAAAAGGGATATAATTATAAAGATCTAGAGAAAACTAAGAACATTTTTTGAGATATGAGGAGAGAGGATCTATTTAAAAAAAAGAAGACTAGCAGTAAGGATTTTGGAGTTGCCTTCATGACAAGGTTCACTTACCACCATAATCTGATGGAGAAAATCATTAAAAAGCATTGGCCCATATTATTAAAAGATGTTGAATTAAACAAAATATTACCTGATAGGCCGCAGTTCATTTATACCAAGCCTCCCACACTACGTTTAAAATTAGCCCCTAATCTAGTGGATCCGCCCCAAAAACATTGCACTTTTTTGGACCAAGTGGGATTTTTTTAGTTCTGGGAGATGTGCGATTTGTAGGACTTCCAACTCTAGGTTAAGGAGGACTACACATTTCACATCTCACTCACAGAGGAAGTCCTATAAGATAAAAAAAGTTTACTACTTGTGGAACCACGCGTGTCACCTACTTTTTAGCTTGTCCTTGGGGGCTCCAATATGTGGGCAGAACCACTAGACAGTTGGGGGTCAGACTCCGAGAACATGCGAACAATATTAAAAAAGGTTATAGATACCACAGTTTTTCCAACCACTTTAGACTCCATCATGCGAGGGATTCGAGTGGTTTGACGTTCTGTGGTATAACACAGTGTCAGGGATCTACCAGCACCAGACCGGGGCGCTTGCATGCGCCTATGCGCCGGCGCGCCCCTGTTCAGACACGGCAGCAAGCTGCTGCTGTTGCTGTGCATCAGCGCGGCGCGCGGGTGCGCGGCACGGGTGCGTGCGTTCGCGCGTGCACGGGCGCGCATTCGCGTTAGCGCCGGTTTGGCGCCATTTAGCACATAAAAGTTCTCCTGTTCCATGGGAACATCGCTGCTTCGTCTCAGCTCTGTGATTCTGCTTGAACCTGTATCTGATTGTCTGCTACCTGATTTGACCCAGCTTGTTTGACCATCCGACCTGCTCCAATCCCGACCCGGCTTGCCTGACCATCCTGCTGTCTGTATCTGCTACCGTTGCCGACCTCTGCCTGCTCACCGACTCAGCCTTTGCCTGCTGTGATTACCTGTGCCAGTTACCTGCCGACCCGGACTGTCTGACTCTGCTTGTGCCTGCCGCTCTACTTGCTGTTGCACCTTCAGCTTCAGCTCCTGTGATCCCTCACCTCCAGTGTGTCAAGTCTGCTGCTGTTCCAGACTCCACTCACCTGCAGTCCTGCCATCCCAGGAGGGATCTCTGCCTCTTCATCAGAGCCTATACTCCAACAGGCACTCCTACCCCACTGCGCTCAGGAGACCACTGTCCCCACTCCAGTGGCTCCTGAACCAGCGTTGTATGAGAGGTCTTCTCCTACAGTCAGGCTCTCCTACCAGGTACCTAACACACAGTGGATCCATCATTTTGGAACAATGAGTCTTTCTGGGTTAAACATAGAGTTGGACTTGAATTGTTTTCTTTCGAATTGGTAAAGGAATTCCTCATTTAGTCAGATTTTCCATTTTATTTAAATTAATTCGATTCATTTTACATCTGTTTTTTTATTTTTTTCTTCATTTTCATCTGTATTTTTACTTTTATTTTTTTTTTCACTTTCCTTTTTTATTATTATTTCTTATATTTATTTTTATTTTTATTTTCATTTTCATTTATTTTTGATTTTTATTTAATTTCATCTCTCATCTCATTATTCAAAATTTCTCATTTTTAATTTTCCCATTTTTGTTTTAGCATTAGGGTTTTATTGCAATTTGAATAAAAGAATGTTTTTAAAGTAGTCACTAAGTGGTTAAAATATATGTTTGTGGAATGACGTCCTTTTGATTGATTAGACCTTTCTAATCCACGAAAAAATTATTATTTTGATTCAAACTAATGAAAAATGGCTCCTATGAAAATCTTATTGGATAAACAGGAGGGAGGCGACTCCCCTTGTGTATATTATCTGACTAACCGGAAATTAGGTCCTTGACGACACCATGCAGTGGGAGGGCAAAGCACGTTGACTTGATTTCCGGTGCCGAATGCAAACGACGTCACTTCCGGTTTCGGTGGACCGCACACTGGCTGCAACGTTTCCTGGATTGAATCCCTTTATTGTGTACATGCCTATTTTACATCAGTGTCTTGTAAGTTCAAACCATTTTTTGCGCAAGAAACACCAGTTATACAGAACTTCACTATCAGCTGCTTTTTTTCATTTTTGGTGAATATCTCAACCTTTGATAGCCACGCTAGGGGACATCTCCATTGGACCTCTTTTAGTTGTCATTCCCTTCCAGATTTCATCTTGTATGACCCTTAGACTGAAAAGCTAGGGGTCCATTATATCTGGTGAGTGGGGACACAGGAGGGGTTTGTGTCACACCACGGAGTGAAAGTTTGGAGCACTTGAGCACTTTCAGAAGATTGGAGCACAAGAGCCCCTTTATTGGGATGTTTTGCAATATTCATCATTATGATTTTTGATCAATTGTTTTCACATGGGATGAATTATATCTGATATTAATTGTTGCACTATTGCGGGCACTGTAATTGTGATGCCTGTGCGTTCCTCCACGATCCCTGGAAGGTTTCGCTCATCCTAAGTCGCATACTGTTTGTCAGTGCACTTTCATGTTGTGCCTCCTCTACCAATTGCTTGTGAGTTGTTTCTTTTTACTATTTGTATTTAATAAATGTTTTAGAAGATAATACACAAGGCTGGTGCGCCCCTGTTTCTCTTTTCTTTTGGTGTCTACTAGGATTCCCCATCCTTGAGGGCAGCAAGGCCTGTGTTGACGTATTAGCTATGTGGTGATCCACCAGTGCGCAGGAGTCGTTTTTTCTGTTTTGCTATTCTACTGTAATTATTTTGTTGTATGATTTTGAGTGAAGAGCACTCTCTGTACAGCAGATGCAATTTTCATTATATATTTGTTTCACGCATCTACTTTCAGTGTGAGTCTTTATAATTGTTTACAATAGGTATTCATTCCCTGCCTTAAGGTTAAAAATGTTTAGGTATCAGTGTCACCCACCTCAACCCTCCTATACTTACCCAAGTCCTCACTCAATCCAGCGCTGTGCCCTGCTGCTGCTTTTCTCCTCTCTCCCTCTTTGCACAGGGACTAAAAGGTGGTTGCGGGAGCCATAGGCTTCTGACAAGGGAGTGGGGGGGGGGGGGGGGGGGGGCGAGGCTGAGCCGCTCTGTCTGTGTCTATGGATGCAGGCAGCTTGGCTCAGGAACGAAGAGGAGCCAGGAGCACTGACTTAAGAACAGAGAAGAGGTGGTTCGGGGCCACTCTGTGCAGTTCTATCAGTCTTCGTTCAAAGAGGGTTTGATCTTAAAGTATAACTAAAAGCAAAACTTTTTTTTAGTTTTTGATAGAGTGGAGGTGGATTACAACACATATCAGTTTTTATTGCAGTCTAGGCCCCTGTTACGGAAATTCACCCTCTCTATTTGACTTGTTTACCATTATCATTGCAAGTTAAAGTAAAAGAAAATCCCACCTTTTGAGTTGTCCAATGGGGACACTAGTTCTGGTGACCTGGGGGTCCCCAAGGAATTTCCTTAATTTCCTCTCACTTCCTGTTTGGCTATGAGACAGGAAGTGAAGTGTAATCTCCGAAATGGGACACAGATGGCAGAAAAAAAAAAAAAAAAAAATCTGACAGAGGTTATAACCTTCCCTTGCTCTACCCAAAATGGAAAAAAAAATAAACAAGTTTTTGCCTATTGTTCTACTTTAAGAGTACACTTGTTTCGCACCACGCAAGCAGAGGGACTATTAGAATTGGAGCCATCTTGAGAAACCTAAGTCCGCAAAAGTTACTCCCACCCTCCATACACACACTAGTAGTATTAAAAATTCTAACTTTAAATTATTCACTAAACATAATGAGGGGGGATTTACTAAACTTGGAGCAGACAATATCTGGAGCAGCTGTGCAATGTAACCAATCAGCTTCTGGGTGCAGCTTGTTCAGTTAAAGTGGTTGTAAACCCTTTTCAACCACTTTTGCCTACAGGTAAGCCTATAAGACTTACTTGTAGGTACCGTGAATTTCTCTTAACTTGCACAGCTTAGGAGATATTCACTGTATACTCATGTGCCGACGTCATCGGCACGTGCGCACTGAAGAAATGGCTCGTACGTGCCGTTTATTCAGCTGCTGTGCCGTTACCGGCGGCTCCCACGTGCATGAGTAACATCATTGCGGCTCCGGCCAATCACAATGCCGGAGTCCACTAACCCGGAAGTAACATTCCGGAGACATGTCGCCCGTCACAGCGGTGTGCGGGGACCGCTGCAACAACTTCGATCCAAGGTAAGTATTTCATAATGAGCTAGTATGCAATGCATACTAGCTTGTTATTCCTTTGTCTTGCAGGTTGGTTTTCTTTGTCTTTTTTTTCTCTAGGGTTTACAACCACTTTAAGCTTTGCTAAATGAAAGTTAGCCACTGATTGGTTGCTATGCACAGCTGCTCCAGATTCTGCCTGCTCCAGTCTTAGTAAATTCCCCTTAATGAGTCTGTTCATGTTTTTGTGACTATGGCTGCATTCCAAAGAAGAGTGGTCACATTCCATTACTGCACCATCAAACAGACACTTTACAATGCTGCATTTTTTTAAACAGAAACGGCAACATTCTGGAATTATGGCACAGTCATGATCAGTCATGCAGGTGAGTTAGGAACACCTGAAACACTATCAGTATGAGTGAAAGTCAGGGAATTCTAAAACAAAGAGATTAAACAGAAAAGAAGAAGTCATATGATACCTACTAATTAACTTTCCGGTGTACGCAGCCCGCTCCTTTATTATATGAGTACTCAGAAGACTGTTACCATAATGGGTCTTTATTTAAAATCTGCACATGCTGCCATGGTAACATGCAGACGCACTGAACATGAGCCTCAAAGTAAACCTTTCAACCTGCTGCCCTACTTCTCAAAAATGCTAATTGCCTAAATGTTATGCTGAACCACCAACTTCAATACTGGTCCAGAACAAGTATACAGATAAGAGGCTTAGCTACAAATCACAAGGGCCCAAAGAATACATTTTGAGGGGGTCCCCAACTAATTGGTGGTGATCTTTTTTACTGAAATTTCTACAAGCGGCTATTTCATACCCCTAATAACAAGCCATTTTACCATTGGTGGCCAGTGACCAATATTGCCACCTATTTATACCTCCTCCTTACTGGTTCTCTGTGGTGGCCTATGCCATCTTTCTCGTTTCCATACCCCCCCAGGGACCCTGGCTTATGATGTTATGTCCCTAACTGAAATTAGTGTGTTGCTGCTAGGCTGTAACCAGTCTGGGCTGTTTTGTATATTTTCTGGGCTCTGTAGGTCTTCCCTAAACTCAGGGGGGTTAATTTGGTTCTGCCTGTTACAGGGAGGGCAGGAAGTGGTGATAAATGGGGAATACTCGGAATGGTCAGGGGTGGGTAGTGGGGTCCCCCAGAGTTCTGTGCTGGGACCAATCCTATTTATTTTGTTCATAAACGACCTGGAGGATGGGGTAAACAGTTCAATCTCTGTATTTGAGGACGATACTAAGCTAAGCAGAGCAATAACTTCTCCGCAGGATGTGGTAACCTTGCAAAAAGATCTGAACAAATTATTGGGGTGGGCAACTACATGGCAAATGAGGTTTAATGTAGAAAAATGTAAAATAATGCATTTGGGTGGCAAAAATATGAATGCAATCTATACACTGGGGGGAGAAGCTCTGGGGGAATCTAGGATGGAAAAGGACCTGGGGGTCCTAGTAGATGATAGGCTCAGCAATGGCATGCAATGCCAAGCTGCTGCTAACAAAGCAAACAGAATATTGGCATGCATTAAAAAGGGGATTAACTCTCCCACTCTTGCGAGCACTGAACTTATTCTCTCTGGAGAAGAGAAGCTTGAGAGGGGATATGATTTCAATTTACAAATACCATACTGGTGACCCCACAATAGGGATAAAACTTTTTTGCGTTAGGGAGTTTAACAAGACACGTGGTCACTCATTAAAATTAGAAGAAAATAGGTTTAACCTTAAACTACATAGAGGGTTCTTTACTGTAATGCCGCGTACACACGATCGGACATTCTGACAACAAAACCATGGATTTTTTTCTGACAGATGTTGGCACAAACTTGTCTTGCATACACACGGTCGTACAAATGTTGTTGGAAATTCCGAACGTCAAGAACGCGGTGACATACAACACCTACGACGAGCCGGGAAAAATTAAGTTCAATAGCCAGTGCGGCTCTTCTGCTTGATTCCGAGCATGCATTTTTTTTGTGCGTCGGAATTGTGTACACATGCTCGGAATTTCCAACAACAAGCTCACATCAAATATATGTTGTTGGAAATTTCGATCGTGTGTACGCGGCATTAGAGCGGCAAGGAGGTGGAATTTCCTTCCACAGGCGGTGGTCTCAGCGCGCGGGGGGCGACATCTATCGTCTCAAAAAACTATTGGATAAGCACCTGAACGACCACAACATACAGGGATATACAATGTAATGCTGACATATAATCACACACATAGGTTGGACTTGATGGACTTGTGTCTTTTTTTCAACCTCACCTACTATGTAACTATGTAGTGCAGGAGAGTCAGCTCCCTGGCCAATGAATATTTATCTGAACTAGCCAATCTCTGAGGAGCTGTATTTGGAGGTATTGCTTGGGAGATGATAAATGTTTGGGAGCACCTTTCCAGAACTCTTTGGGGCCCTGGGATAATACTTGTGTTAAAGAGGAACTATAGTCAGCTCACATAATTTGTAATAAAAACATCTTTGCCAATCTGAAGCTTCCCTCCAGCCACTTTGCATAGTATTTTGTATATACTGTGATTCTGTACTTCTCAAATATGGGCAGCTGAAGATACTGCCTGTTCACTTACTGGATTTACACAGACAGACACACAGAGGCACACAGGCAAACACACACATACACAGACAGACACACTCACACCACTTCTTGCTTGCAGATTTCTCCTCTCTTGATGAATACAGATGAATCTCTGCAGTCTCCTGTTATCCCCGCCCTTATCTAGCCCCCTCCAGCTCTGCAGCTCTTCTTGGCTCTTCTATGACTCATCCTGCCTCCACTCTCCTGCCCCACCTCCCTTGCTGGCAAACTCTCATGAGAGTGAGACAGAGAGCTGTGCATGATGTCATTAGCCTAGGCTGGGGGTCGGCAACCTGTCAATCGCGAGATACACATCGATCGCTGACAGATTGCGGGTAGCTCACATCCCAACCCGGTCTTCTGTACAGAGGGTCGCAGGAGCACACTCACCTGATCATGGGCTGCAGAGGAAGCCCCTTGCATACGTGCGGCTGCGGGGTGGGGAAAGCTTCTGGAATCGCTCCAGCAGGTTCAGGCTCTTCTCCGAACATGCCCAAGCTGTTGCTTTTCCGCGGTCATCACCACCGGCCCTCCACCCTGATCCACAGCTTGTGGATGCTAGATGCACATGTGATAGAGGATTTGTGCCACGACAGGCCTCTTGAACCCCTTGGGAAAGAGAGCCCTGACTGATGGGGGCATAACCAGGGCGGAGTAAGGGGTCACTGCGGATTGGTGGTGGGATGGGACGGGGTTGGGCCTGAGCTCACTTGTGTGGTGCCCCAGGGGATTCTGGGTCTTTTCGGAAGATGATTGGTAAGAGCTGGACCTGACCCTGTCCCTCCAACCATGGATACTGAGCTCCTCCTGGCCAGGGTCCGTGAGCTGGCTCTCCAGGGTCAGGCTGAATGGCTCTTTGCCCTCCAGTCCCCTGAGGCGCCTTCTCCAGTCCCTCCTTCTGATCCCCCTCAGGATACCCCACAGCATCATCCCGGTTCATCCGGACTGTTTCCATCTCCTGGGTTTTCAAGGAAGCTATTTTTTCGACATGTGCCTTCCTATGGGTTGTGCCATCTCGTGTTATTTCTTTGAACTATTTAGTAGCTTCCTTGAATGGGTGGTCGCCCAGGAGGCTGGTCTCCAGTCCCTGTTGCATTATCTAGATGATTTCCTCTTCGTGGGTCCAGCGGGCAGCGGGCAGTGTAAACGCCTACTCTCTGTTTTTCAGGATACGTGCCGGCTTTTCGCCATTCCACTGTTCGCTGACAAGACCGAGGGCCCCGTCACGGTGTTGTCGTTTCTAGGAATAGAGATAGACACAGTGGCGATGGTCTTTCGGCTGCCTAGTGACAAGCTAACCAGGCTGCTCTCATTGGTTCGCTTGGCAAAAGGGGCGAAAAAATTACAGTTGAAACAGCTACAATCGTTGCTGGGTCACTTGATTTTTGCCTGTAGGGTCATAGGGATGGGGAGAGCCTTCTGTAGGCGCCTGTCGTGGGCCACGAAGGGTGTGACGGCCCCTCACCACTATGTCCGGATCACCAAGCCCATGCGTGACGACTTGGGGATTTGGCTATCCTTCTTATAGACTTACAACGGGCAGTCGTGCTGGTTGCGGAAGGAAGTGCCGAACCCACAGCTGGAGTTATATATCGATGCAGCAGGCTCCTGTGGGTTCAGCGCTTTCTTTCAAGGGGAATGGTCTGCTGAATGTTGGCCGGCCTCATGGGCCCGAATAGATTTGTTGCGCAACCTCACCCTACTGGAGCTGTTTCCGATTATTGTTGCCATTGAGCTTTGGGGTGAACGGTTGCGCAATCACCAGGTAGTCTTCTGGTCGGACAATATGAGTGTGGTGCAGGTAGTGAACAAGCAGTCAGACAATTCTCCTACAGTCGTTTCATTGCTACGGTTTTTAGTTTTAAAATGTTTACATTTCAACATTTGTGTTAGGGCCAGGCATGTTCCGGGTGCATCAAATGATATTGCCGATGCTCTTTCTCGCCAACAGTTCATCTGCTTTCGAACCCTGGCTCCGTCGGCTTCTCTGGAGGGCCTCCCCTGTCCGGCCCACTTATGGAACCTCCTTCGGTCGTCGCTTTCCCCACGGACGTGGGCGTCGTACTGCCGGGTCTGGCATGAGTGGGCTCAAGCGTCGGGTGGTGAGTTCAACATTTCTTCTCCGGATGACAGACGTTTGACTTTATTTGCCTACCTAATTTATTTGTTGGAAAAACGTGTCTCGGGCTCTATGGTTTCATCTGCTTTGTCGGCACTGTCATTCTGGTTCCAACTCCTGGGGTGGGAGGATGTCACTAAAGCTTTTCCGGTCCGCCGGGTGCTGTGGGGTTGGAAGTGGGTTACTCATTCACCTGACTCTAGGCGCCCTATTTCTATCCATATCCTGTCTGGCATTCTGTCCCTGTTGCTGGACGTGTGCTCATCGGGGTTTGAGACCCTTCTTTTCTGGGTTGCCTTTTCGTGGGCTTTCTTTGGTGCCTTTTGCATTGGCGAACTGGTTTCCAAATCTAGGTTGTCCCCGGGGGGCATCTGGTGGGAGGACGCGTCGTTATCGGATCGCAGCGTGACTGTTTTGTTGCGTACATCCAAGACCGATAGTTTCGGCAGGGGCCGCCGAGTAGTCCTGCATCATTGCGGTGGCCCATTTTGCCCGGTGACCCTGGCCCTCCCATTTGTGTCTGCGCGCCCTCCGTCTCCTACGTTTTTCGTGCATGCTGATTCATCCTCCCTGAGTCGGTTTCAATTTTTACGAGTTTTCCATCGTTGCCTGGAGGCTTTAGGACTCCCTGCGCGTGATTTTTCTACCCATTCGTTTCGCATTGGTGCTGTGACAGCCGCTTCTGGTTTGGGGTTCTCCGATATGGAACTTCAGCGTCTAGGTAGATGGGAATCATCTCGTTTTTCTTTGTATGTCCATCCACATCTGCTGTGTTAATTTACAGGTTCCTTCCCGGCTCAGATTTGGATACTGGGTGATTCTTTCATCTACTGGGCCGCTCGCCGTACAGAGATCCACACCTATGGCAGGAACTTGGGCTTCTCATACAATTTGGCAAGAGTCCGCTGGATAGGGTTACGTGGGTTGCGTTGGCCTCAGGTCCTTCCGGAATGTCAGCGACTTCGCGCCCACGTTTCTGGTCCCATCATCCTGGTTATACACGCTGGTGGGAATGATGTTGGTTACGCGCGATCTGTGGACATCATCTCAGCGGTTAAAAGTGACATTGCCCAATGTTATGCTTCATTTACCAATTTGATCTTTGTTTGGTCACAAATTGTGCCTCGCTCTGTATGGGCGCGAGATGTCCCTGTCCCCCGTCTGGAACACTTTTGTCGTAAAGTCAATGCTCAAGTGGCTAAGTTCGTTCGTCAGATCGGGGGTGTTGTGGTCCGCCACAAAGACCTCGAAGGTGACAATACCGATTTGCTGAGAAGGGATGGAGTTCATCTCAATGATATCGGGTTGGACATCTTTAACCTGGGCCTTCAGAGGGGTGTGGAACAAGCGCTGGCTGCGGTGGGGCGCCTGTCAGTAGCTTACTGACAGGCGGGTGGCGGTTTTTGGTGACCTTGCCAGCAAACATGGCTGTAATAGGTATGCCCTTCATGTTAATTGGGAGATAGACAGCCGGTCCGGCACTTATGGTAAGGACAGGCCCCTCAGTTATCTCCCTTTCACAATTTGGAATTGGGTGCTCACAGTGCAACTGTGACTGGCACTGTTGGAATGTTTAATGTTATATGTTCAAGTTAAAAAAAGCTGTGGCCTTGCCCTTTCCAACATTAATGGTTGTAAGCGGTTTTTATTGGATGGGACGAAGGGGTAAGGTTAAAAGTTGGCTGGAAAATGGTATGGTATGGGACCTGGGCTTATTGCACCTCAGCAGTCATGCAGGCCTCTTGAACCCCTTGGGAAAGAGAGCCCTGACTGATGGGGGCATAACCAGAGTGGAGTAAGGTGACTATGGGGTCACTGCGGATTGGTGGTGGGATGGGACAAGTTTGGGCCTGAGCTCACTTGTGTGGCGCCCCAGGGGATTCTGGGTCTTTTCGGAAGAAGATTGGTAAGAGCTGCCCACCCTCCCACCCTAATTATGGTTGGTATGTCACAGCTTGCTACGGTTTTTGGTGACCTTGCCAGCAAACATGGCTGAAATAGGTACGCCCTTCATGTTAACTGGGAGATAGATGGCCGGTCCGGCACTTATGGTAAGGACAGGCCCCTCAGTTATCTCCCTTTCACAATTTGAAATTGGGTGCTCACAGTGAAACTGTGACTGGCACTGTTGGAATGTTTAATGTTATATGTTCAAGTTAATAAAAGCTGTGGCCTTGCCCTTTCCAACATTAATGGTTGTAAGCGGTTTTTATTGGATGGGACGAAGGGGTAAGGTTAAAAGTTGGCTGGAAAATGGTATGGTATGGGACCTGGATTTATTGCACCTCAGCAGTCATGACACCCAGCGCTGCTGACACCCATCCATCCTGACACTCAGCCCTGCTAAAACCCATCCATCCTGACACCCAGCCCTGCCGACGCCCAATAAATGAACTATTTGAACTGCGAATAAGCCTAGGCATTGGGCTCTGATAGAACCTTGGCTTATAAAAACAGAAATGGCAACGAAGAGAAGAGCAAATGCAGCCGGACAATGTGGGGACAATTGCGTTCCTCAAAGCAAAAAAAAAAAACTCTCAGCAGGTGACCGCAGCTGTAACGGCTGCAGCAAAATTAGAAAGGTTTGTCCATACCCCAGGGCAGACACCCATAAAAGGGGTCCAACAGGTTAAAATACAACAGGGGGCACCAGCGGACAGAAAAAATCAGGCAATTCAACAGCCCTAGCATCAGCTGTCTCAACAACAAAAATTATGAGCAGTTAGAGTACAGGCCCGACAGAGCAACATGAAGAGATACTCTCAGACCCTAGTCCTATCCCTGATAAAGAACAGTCATTGAAGGATGTATTCCAGGCTGTAAACGCATGTAAATTCTCATTAAAGGAATTATGCGACCAAATAAAGGGGGTAAAGGATGATTTGATACTGGTTAGACAAGATCTTCAAAAAACGGCAGAAACAACAGTCTCGGAAGGAAGGATAAGTCAAATAGAAGATGATATGTACCGATTAAAAAACACGATGTTAAAAATATGAAAGATCAGATGAGTACATACGTTTCAAAAATGGATGAGATGAAGGATAGGCTCCGAAGAGATAATGTGAGATTGGTGGGGCTGCCAGAAAGTAGTAAGGGTTCTGACCCTATAGAATTTTTAGAAAAATGGTTTATAAAAGTATTTGGAAAAAAGTCATTCTCACCGCTGTTCTCAATCGAGAGAGTACACAGAGTCCCTTTTAGAGCCCCGCCACCAGGAGGATATCCAAGACCAATACTGATGAGATTCCTAAATTATAAAGACAAAGTGACACTCCTATGGAAGGCAAGGGAAGAGGGGAATATTTCCTATAAGGGAACCAAAGTCTCGTTCTACTCTGACTTTTCGCCCGACCTGCAGAAGCGCAGAGCAGGTTTTATTGAGATAAAACATTCTTTACAGAAATTCAGGATAACATATGCACTGCTTTATCCAGCACAGCTACAAGTAGTAGCACTGGGAGGGACACAGATTTTGATACCCCGACTGGAGCAGTAAAGTGGTTGGAGGATAATAAGGAGAAATTGCAGATAAAATGAATGGGGGAGGGAGGAGGGGTGAGGGGAGGGGGAAGAGAAACCTGTGAGTTTTAATTCGTTTTTTTTTTTCTCTTCCTTATCCCTCCTTCTCGCCCATTGGATGGAGATATGGACTGAATGACCGGGGGGAGGGACACACACACACACGAGGAATGGGTTTGGTTTTGTAATAACATGGAAGAGAGGGATGTATGTTTAAACATTCCTATATTATTGTTTTGTTTGTTTATGTTGATAGAGAAGGGAAGTAGGGGAGAAATAGGAAAGTATGTTTCACTGAAAGTATATGAGGAATATGTGGAGTGGGAACTGGTCACAATAAAGCCCCTTAGAGTACACCTTGATAGGTGGAGGGGGGGGGGGGGGGCAGAAGAAGGGGGGTGGGAATAGAGGAATATACTCACAAATAGAAGAGGATTGTAAATTGAAAGTGACACTAACAATAAAATATACACTTGAAAATAATATATTAGAGAAATTTACACAGAGGTTTCAATATAATGCACTTGGAATTAATGGAAGAAACAAACAAAGAAGATTTGAATCTCACACGAATTTATTATAAATTTTTTCCTTTTCGGTTGATTTTTATACCCAGTTTGGTTTTAGATGCAGGTTAAAACTCTTAATATCTGCCATTACTAGTAAAAAAAAATTAATAAAAATGCCATAAAACTATCCCCTATTTTGTAGACGCTATAACTTTTGTGCAAACCAATCAATAAACGCTTATTGCGATTTTTATAGAAGATAATATATAGAAGATATAGAAGAATACGTATCGGCCTAAACTGAGGAAAAAAATAGTTTTTTTATATATTTTTTGGAGATATTTATTATATCAAAAAGTAAAAAAAATTGCTTTTTTTCAAAAATTTTCGCTCTATTTTTGTTTATAGCGCAAAAAATAAAAGCCACAGAGGTGATTACATACCACCAAAATAAAGCTCTATTTGTGGGAAGAAAAAGACGTCAATTTTGTTTGGGAGCCACCTCGCACGGCCGCGCAATTGTCAGTTAAGGCGACGCAGTGCCAAATCACAAAAAGTGGCCTGGTCATTTGGCAGCCTAATGGTCTGGGGCTGAAGTGGTTAAGCTGGTAGGAGGAAAGATTGCAGCATGTATCTCAGAAATGATATACACATTTAGTGACTATTATCAAAAATAATTGTATACCTCGCAGAGGAGGGGGCAGGAGGGAGAGATGGATAAATTCCTGAGGAATTATACCGTCCATTTCTCAAAAAGACAGAGAGAATCTGGAGGCCCCAATAACTCTTGGAGAACTTCAACAGGCAGTAGCCGGAATGGCGAATCAGAAATATCCTGGTCCAGATGGGCCCCCGACGGAGATATACAAATATTATGGAGAAATATTAATTCCAGAACAGCTTGGAGCGTTGAGGGGGGGCGGAGGAGGAGGGGAGGCTCCCGCCCTCGATGCTTGAAGCGATTATTATAGTGATACATAAAGAAGGGAAAGACCCGTTAGATGCAGCCTCATATAGACCAATCTCTTTGTTGTGTTCTGATGCTAAAATAATAGCCAAGGTTGGCTGTTAGGGTGAACAGGATTGTCCCAAAACGTATTCACCCAGATCAAAATGGGGTTTGTTGCCAATAGATCTACCATTATGAATATTAGGACATTTCTGAACCTGCAGACCCCATCAGACAATGAGGGAGCCAGAGCTGTATTGTCATTGGATGTGACCAAAGCCTTTGATAGCCTGGAGTGGGGATATGTCTGGCGGGTTCAGGGGGAGTTTGGATTTGGACCTTCCTTTATAGGCTGGATAAAAATGCTATATAATAATCCGAGTGCTAAAATTAGGACAGTTGCAACAGTTATTAGGAGGTGACAATATGGGAGGAGGAGTTGTAAACGGGAGAATAATTCTAGCAGGAGCATCGCATAACAAATTAGTAGATGCGTTGGAGGCAGAATCTTTTTATTATAAGAATGCAACAACAAAACTGATAATAAAAGTGTGGAAAACAGCTAAGAAACTGATGGGATATTAACTAAGGGATACTCGAATGCACCCCCCTCTGGAATAAGAATTTACAGTTGTTGTTGCCAATAGAACAGGTTAAAGAGTGGGAAACGTAGGGCATAAATAGACTGATTCAGTTATATGAAGGGAATGCTTTATAAACTTTCTTGGAATTAAGAAGAGAATAAAATATACCTTATCATTCATTTTATAGACACTTACAGATTAGGCACGCTTTAGAAGCCCAATTCGAGGTTCAAGCAGTAAAATGGAGTAATACCCCGTTTTTTCAAAAGATATTTAAAATGGAGACAACCAAGGGCCTTATTTGCGAAATATATGGACAGCTCTGTAAAGGAAATACGCCCGGGTTGGGTCCCTGTCATAATGATAGGGAGAGATGGGAAGCGGATATTGGAGAAATAACGAATGAACAGTGGAAGAGAATATTGGAGATGGGACCTAAGATATCGATATCCCCTCACAGACAGTGTCTCACTTGATGCTGATACACAGAGCCTATTACACCCCTAAGAAGTTATTCATGTATGGTAGGAGACTTGATGCGACTGCCCCAGATGTCAGGAGAGTGGGGACCTCATACATATGATGTGGAGATGCCCAAAGTTGTTTCGTTCTTGGGAGGGGGTCTTGGATACCATAAATGGGATTTATGGGACAGCCTTGAGTCTGGAGACTAAGCTCTGTGTATTGGGATATAAGGAGAAATCTGGTGAGGGCCAGAGCAGGACAGTAGCAATATTAAGATGCTTATTCCAAACTAGAAAACTGATTGCGTTGAGATGACAGTCGAGGAAACCTCCTGCAGTAAGTGAATGGATTAATACTATAAATGAAACTATATGTAAAGAAAAAGTAGCTTATATACAGAGAGGAAACCTTAGGGAATTTGAAAAGATGTGGAGAGAGTGGTTGGTGAGAATGCCCCCCCCCCCCCCCCTTATTGAGCTAAACTAGAGTAAGAGCTATGAATTATTAAAAACTCGAAAGGTATTCTTTGGTTAAACTAATACAAATAGGAGGGAACATTGCATTAAAATAAACTCCAAAAACTAAGGTAAGAGATGGTATAATATTGCAGTGAAATATAGATAAAAATAGGAACTCAGCATGGTTACATATAGACAGTGAGTATTTTCCTATTGGGGAAGGGAGGGGGAGAGGGGAGGGAGATCGGGATAAGCTTGCTAAAAAATATAACAATGCTGGGGATAGAAATTATATTGGATAAATACTTTGTCTGGAATACCTGTATTGTTTTTAAGATATATTGTATTGGACGAAAATAATGAATAAAGATTAAATAAAAAATAAAAAAAAGGCTGGCAGTAGACCACCCTCCGCCATCTTCCTTCACCTCGTGGTGTCTGATGCTAGCAGGGAACGCTGGGTCTCCTCCAGGGCGTGGCGCCACCCCCTTGCATCCAGACAGGCTGGCGCCAATGGAACTGATAGGCAGGCTCCTCCCTGGGCACGCAGCTGTAACCCCTTGTTGGATGAACTGAAGTTTGCAGGCATGCTGATGCTAGCAAGTCCAGGCATGTTGCCCAGCACCGATTGTGCCCGAGCAACTGAAGACAGATGGCTGGTGACCATTCCGGTGGTTTCTGGCAGCAACAATAAGGATTTTAGCCAATGTAATAATGAAGAGCACAACGGTTGCCACGACTGCTAAAGGTTTTCAATGAGGCTAGAGAAAGTGCTGTCCTTCCCACCTCCATGTCCAAAGCAAATATAGTTTTACTGCTAAAACTAGGCAAAGACCCTGTAGACCCTGGGGCGTACCGCCCAATTTAGTTGCTTTAAAGCGACATTAAGATATTAGCAAAAGCATTGGCAATACGCCTGAACGGAGTGGTAACATCTATTGTGCATGATGACCAAGCTGGCTTCATGCCCAATAAATCTACCGCAATCAATTTGAGGAGATTGTTCCTCAATATACAATCACGGGCAGACAACATGGGCAGTAGAGCGCTGCTGTCACTGGACGCCACAAAGGCGTTCGACAGCATAGACTGGAACTACCTTTGGCCAATATTGTTGCGATTTGGGTTCGGTCCAAACTATATCTCCTGGGTAAAGCTCCTATACAGTCGGCCACAGGCAGGCATTAGGAGCTTTGGTTTCTTGTCACGTAACTTTGCCCTGAGGAGGGGAACGAGACAGGGTTGTCCCCTGTCCTCCCTCCTCTTTGCATTGGCAATTGAGCCGCTGGCAATTGATATTAGGGCAAATCAACACATTAAAGGCTTCTGTTATAGTGGCATGCAGGAAAAGATCATGCTATATGCGGATGACACTCTTCTTCTGCTGGGAGACACGGATACCTCCCTTAGGGAGGCCATGTCCACCATATCTAGATTTGAAGGGTTTTCAGGCCTACTTATCAATTGTTCAAAGTCTGCTTTACTCCTATTGGATGATGACGACACGCAGAAAGTTAATCCAGCCTGCCCTATACCCTTAGCTATGTCCTTTAAATACCTGGGGATTCAAATTACAGCTAACCCAAGGGACTTTCTACGTTGGAATGTCTCTCCCCTGCTATTGGGATTCTGGGAGAAAGTTAAAACTTGGAAATCACTCTCCCTCTCAGTGGCAGGGAGGGTGAACCTAATTAAGATGATATTAATGCCCCAACTATTATATTTTCTCCATAACTCCCCCATGGTTATACCACTGAAATTGTTCCATACTGTTAATGCCATCTTCTCGTAGCCTCATATGGAAAGATAAAAATCCTAGGATAAAACTGGAACATTTGCAGAGGCCTAACGACAGCGGGGGCTTGGCATTGCCGAACCCATGGCTATACTACTTGGCGTCTCAGCTATAGCACCTCATTGGCATGTTTCCACCATCAGGGGAGGCAGGGATCTGGGTACAGAGTTCTGCACATAAACTACTACTGCATACCGTAGGTAGGGGACCTGTTCCCATGGCGTTGGAAGCCTTAGCATTTACAAAACCTCATAAAAAATACCCAACCTTTAGCTTAATACAAAAGATATGGAATAAAGCTAAATACATTCAGAATGCAGATGGTTATACATAGTATAGTCCCATATGGCTGAATAATACGTACACTGAGCTGGCCAAACTGCAGAATGGAGCTAGGTGGAAGCAGTTCGGAATTACACATCTCAAACAAATATTTTGTAATGGGGTGCTCCGCCCCTTTGAGGATCTGAGGGCAGTATATGGCCTTCCATCCTCAATGTATTTTCAGAACATGCAGCTTAGCCACGCGGTGGCAGCGCAGGGACGCTCTTTTGACTGGCACCTATCCCAGACTCCTGTATTCAGCCTTCTGGAGGATGCAGCCTCATCCAAAGGATTTATTTCCCAATGCTATGCTATCCTGTTGCAATCCGTGATGGGGCGGCCTCCTCTGAGGGTGAGGGAGAGGTGGGAAGCAGATGCCGGGCAATTAGACAGTGGGAGGAAATTTTTCAGGCAGTGGGTAAGTGTTCACTGAGTGTGTCCCAAAGATTGACCCAATTGTACATTCTCTTACGAATGTATTACACGCCCCATAGGCTTCACTTGATGAACCCTCAGCTTGATCCCACATGCACTAGATGTAAAAGAGATCATGGGAGTCTTATTCATATGCTATGGTGCTGTACCAAACTACATACCTCCTGGGCCGGTGTAGTAAATACAGTCAACTTGGTATTTAAGGTGTCCCTCCCACAGGACCCGAGAGCTTGCCTCTTGGGTGCTCTGGAGGAATACAAATGGGAAGAACACTGTAGAGAGGCAGTACGCAGGGTTTTATTCCAGGCGAGAAAATTAATTATGATACATTGGAGGTCTGAGGCTCCTCCCACTACGAAGGAATGGATTGAGAATATAGGAGCAGTGCTAAGTATGGAAAAACTGATATACCAACACAGAGGTAGTTCGCATAAGTTTGAAAGGTTGTGGGCACTGTGGTTGGACGTACCGGGACTAGCTCCGGTAGATTTGGTAGCAGACAGACTACTGGGAATAAATGTTGGATGAGACGGTGATATGTAAATTAATAAAGAGGAATGTGAAATATTAGACCTATAGACTTTACAGATAAGCGGGTCTCTGAATGGTTACAATATCAGGATTTTATTAATGTATTAATAAAACATGTTGGTATCAAGATTCAATGCAAATGACAATGAGAAACATGCATGTAATGTACCTTTGAAAACTAAATAAAAGTTTGTTGGATATAAAAAAAATAAAATAATGAAGAGCACTATTTCAACACAGTCCCGCACGCAGGCACCCGCGGGTTTACCCCAATCACCCCATAGACACTTCCAGGCACACTTTACTGTCTATAGCAGGACTTTGGAGCAAAAGTTCAAAATAGCCAGCATTTGCAGAGCGCTGGGCATATTTGTAATCCAGTGAGAAATGTCCCATGGTTGCCACATGGTGACAGCACATGGTAGAAAGTCAGTGAAATGCAGAATTAGTGTAAGTGTCCGCCCTAGTGGTGGTTGAGACAGCTGGGTAAGCAGGCAGTAATAACTGGTAATGACTCCCACTGGTTGCTATGGGCAATGGCACTTATTTGTACAGTTCTGAATAGCAGGCAAACACACAAGTCTTTCCCAGGGTTCAATTCCTCAATACTGGCAGAACAAACAGTTCTCACTTTCTCGGCTGCTAGGGGCAACAACTGGCAGTCACATGTGATCAGATGATCCCGGATGAGCCCCCAAATTTAGCGGTACCCCCGTAGGGGCTGCCTAAAGTTGGGAAGACAATGAAGAGTCAGTGTACTTGTTTTTGTATTTTTTTGAGGGATTTGAACTTGGATAGGGATGGGAATATATGGAATGCCCAGTATAATTTCAGAATTTGGGACAGAACTATGTACACTCTTTGTACAAGACACTTCTCCAAACTCCTCCTGCACAACACTTGCTTGCAGACTATCACTCTCTCTTTGCTGCACAACACTTGCTTCCAGGTACAGCTAGCACATGGTTAGGCCCCTCTGACTCAGTCAGGCCTTAGAAATTGCCATTTGTAGGCAGGGACCAAGGGTCCCTTTTGGTGTAGCAAAGATAAAATAGAAAGTCTTTAGTGCTAGCTGTCCTATGGTGGACTATTGCTCCCAGTAATCCCTCTTGAGGCCCTGCAAGCGCTCCTGGCTGCAGCTGCCCGATTCCACTGCCCGTGACATCACAGTCCTTACCACTGGCTCTGCACCCATCCCAGACTACACACTCTGTCCTCTCAGGCATGCCTCCCCAGTTCTCCCAACTGTGCCTGCCACTCACTGGCCCTCCTGGCCTCACACACACTGATGGATCCCACCTGAAGACATGCCCGGCAGTACTAGTTCCCACTGTCCTCCTTGACTCCTTTTTGTGCCTCCTGTCCAGATCCTTCATGTGTTCTTGAATGGATCCTTCCTGCACCCGAGCCCCAGGCCCAAGGTCGCCCCCCCAGACTAGGGAGCGGCCTCAAAGGCCCCCCCCCCGACAGCCTAGCACTCCATCCTCAGTTCTTCCACCCAACAACAACCCCCTAGTGTCAGGTCTGCCAGGAGACCCTAACCGTCCCCCTCCCTCCAGTTTCCTGACCAGTAGTCTTGTTATCCCAGTATCAGGTGGAAGGGCGGTTGAGATCCTGCAGCCAGAAATACGGGACCATAATGGACCCATGTGCTGTAGACAAAGAGGATAGCATAATTGTGATAGCACCTAGTTTCTCCTTCAATTACTTCAACAGTTGGCCTGCTCTCCCAACCATTGTCCCTGAAGAGCGACTGCCTGCACCAACTCACCGAGGTCCATCTGGCCCTAGTATAATGTCAGGTCTGCCAGGAGACCCTAACCGACTCTTCAGTTTCCTGACCGGTATTCTTGTTATCCCAGTATCAAGTAGAAGGGCGGTTGAGATTCTGCAGCCAGAAATACAGGACCACAATGGGAAGTGTAAACAGACTAAATCAAGGAATACCAAACAAACAACTCACAGTTGGTAGAGGGTGAATCCAGCGAATCCCGATCAGATTAATCCAAAGGAGTAGTCCAGGAGGCAAGGTCAGGAACAGGCAGAGTCGGCAACAGATATCCACAAAGTCCAAAGCAGTAGTCCAAGAGGCAAGGTTGGGAACAGGCAGAGTCGGCAACAGTGATCAGTGAAGTCCAAAGGAATAGTCCAAGAAGCGTAGTCGGGAACAAGCAGAAGTCAGCAGCAGAACTATAATATCTTAAACACCTGGAAACAGGACCTATACTAGAGCGAAGAAAGGAAGGGGAAGTGAAGATTTATAGGGTCACTAGATCAGGTGACTGCCTACAGCTGGTCACAGGGTGGAGCTAGCATCCAAACTCAAGGAGCAGAACATAACAGGGATTCTACCTTAAAGGAAGTTCCCTGGTGGCTCAGCAAATGTGAAACCGTCCAAAGAACCCCAGGTCCCAGGATCCAGGATCGAATCCAGGACACGGTGTGACACCTAGCTGGGGTGACCCTAGGAGTTTAAGGAGGCCTGCCACCTGCCAATCCAGGTTGGGGATTGGTCAGGGCTCCTTAGAACACCCTAGGCAGTTCCTCTTCTCTTCTAGTAACCGAGAAGTGATGCTATCTGTAAGCCACTCCCAGCCCACACAAACAGGCCTAGCTAGGCCTGCCTAAATTTACATGCACTTACCAAAAATCTCACCTCTAGTTCCTACCTAGGGCCACAGGCTCCTAGAAAATGTGCTACACCTAAAATATATTACCTTACTGTAAACCTGTGAGAATCACCTGTGTCCGTGCTATATGACATGCTGTTTCAAGTCAGTGATTCCCTGTAAGTTTTATGCTGCAACATGTGCCAGTAATGGCTGGACTATTTCTCTGGATCTGCGCTGTAGCAGAGCGGAGTAATAATAATTGCCAGTATTACCTCAAGTGTTATTACAGGTATTACCATCAATATTACTAAAAGTACTCCTGTAACTTTCTATCATACCATTTTTTTCAAATATAAGAACTTATACATTGGTCTTTGTTTGAGCGCTCACCTGCTATTGGGTACCACAGCTCCTGGCCTCATCCACAGGACTTACAAGGACTTTTTTCTGCTAAAGGATTTTGCAGAGGAGCTGGATAGAAGGTACTGCTAGACATTCTAAGAAGGATTCATTGCCCACAAATCAAAGTATATTTCACTGCTATCAGACGGTCAAGAGTCAGATTAATTAGAAAGAGCTCCACTGCAACTGGAGAGAAACTGAGACTATTCTTACAGGGTCATCGATCTTCCTGGCTACTCCCCTACTTCCTACATTTATCAAGCAGTCTACTGCTGTTACTATTGCTACTTCAGAGCACCCTTCCTCCCATTTTGTGTCGTTTTGGTATCCTACATTCCTAAACAATTCTCTCCTGTCCTTGAGTTCAGAAATAAAAGATAAAATATATCTTTTATTGCCTATTCATTTCACCACTGTGTTGGTACATTGTCGAACCAGGTTACAGGGTGGGTTACCCATAGGCACAGGAGAATCCAAACATTCCAGCGACTCCTTAGGGGACCAGTGCTACACTCCTTTAAACTAATGTTCATTGAAAATGAAAGCCACTTATACACAAGAAATTACGGGATAGGTCAGGATCTTCTTAAAAAATCCCCTTTGCAGAGGTGGTCAGTGTACATATCCTATTGTATTAAGGAAAACCTGAACTGTGTAAGCTATGCTCAAAAACACAAGCAGAGCATAAAGGACTAGTCACTGGTATTGCCCTTAGACTTCAGGCTCTGATCTCAGGTGGTGTTGAGGTTGGCTGCCCCCCAGAGTTTAGTTGTGCTCCCCTCCTACAAGATATGATGACCAGGTGTTCCCTTTAAACTTTTAAGAAGCCCCCATTACACTGGAGAATTGCCCCCTTTACATTAGTGGTCACTAGACAAGTGCTTCTTTACATCCATGGTCAGTTTAGTGGAGAAAGGCACCTTTACTGTGTAGGCCAGTGGAGAAGGGCCATCATAATTGGACACTGTCTGATGGGAGATCAGTCCTCCCAAAAACAGCTTATACCATGAACACTGGCCCCAGGGCACTATAATTCAGCAGGGATGGTTGGACATGTAAGGAGAACAATGCAGGGCTCCTATCTTGTTGGCCTGCAGCATTAATAACTTTGATGTAAATTATTTGTTCAGTCAGTTCTACTGGAAAGTACTTGCAAATCTTTGGAAGCTTTTGGCTGATGTAGTTTAGTTTAAATGGCTCTACCACTGTTTTCCAAAATAATACCCAATACCTACCATATTATCCACAAATGTCAATGTCAGCTTAAAACTTTACTTCTGCTGATAGACAAGGATACTCCTAGTTCTACCATACTACTTGTGTCTTGGCTAGGTTCTCCAGTGTTTTAAGTCCTTGTTACATGTGATTCCTCTTTTGCCTCTCCTCTGCACTTGAGCTATCCATTCTATCATGATCCAGAAGTCACAAGACATACATGTGAGAAATCTTCTGGAAACTAATCACAAAGGAAAATGCTTTTTCCAGGTTTGTGCCAGAAACAACCTTTGGCCGAATTGGGAACACTGGACATATTCTAGTGGTTTCGTGACATGTTGAAGCCCAGACAGTTCACCAGTCATGATCCTTGGTGGAACTACTGCCTGTATATAGCTACCTTTGGCCTTCTGAACATTAGTTCTTCCAGTGTGCTAAAAACTGAGAAGTCTACCGTACAGCAGATGGCAGATTAGTCACAAATTCCAGACACGATCACAATGTTATCTGTTCAACCTCGCTGTAAGCTATACATTTTCCATATGAGATAGATTTGGCTTCAGATCCACCCATATGATGTGCTGATTTATCCATTCCACACCCATTTCCCGTGACCATTATCCATCAGTCCATGCCCTGTTAAGTCACTAGAAATCATGACTGTTGGCATGACTGATAAGGGCTGTGGTAGGTTAGGGCCACAGGCTTCTAAATGTAGAGAAGATCTGGGAATATTATGCTGGAATGTTATATATCACATGTGTATATGGTTATAGTATTGAACTTCTTAGTTTTTCATAACTCCCACATTTTTTAAAATAATTTTCAGAGACTTTGCTGCTGCAGAGGTACATAGTTCCTAGATGTCCCTCATTTGGAAGGACTGTCCCTCTTTTGGAACCAAATACCTCTGTCTCTCTCTTCCCCTTTTCTCACCACATATTAAAATGTACTGTTTAGCTATCAAAAGTTATATTCCACTAAAACTTTTATTCAACCTCTAAATGATTGCACTTGTTAATTTAAGAAGCCAATATAAAAAAGTAGAGGTGAAAAAAAAAAAACATTTGTTGGTTTAACCAATCATTTTTTGCATACTAATTTTAGATGGTCAATGTATCTGGGAGCATGGTTGTGCCTTTTGTCTAAATACTGCTTAACCACTTGGTGCCAATGAAACACAAATATGCAGCCCCATTCCACTGGGCTTTTTACTGTGAGGCTGCATATTTGCATATCTCCATTTCTAACGATCGGAACCCGAAACGTATAATTCCGGGTCACCTGATCACTGTAATAGCCTCTGATATGTCCCTGTGAAGCCCGCCCCTGTGTTTTCTGTCTCTGTGAATGGATGAGAGAGATATATTTCTCTGTCCTTGTAGCAATAGAAAAAAAGTGTGTGTAGAAAAAAAAAAAAAAAAAATTAAAAAATTACAAAAAAATACTTAAAATCCAGGCTTGATCTAGGTCAATGCCAAGGTCAAAGGTCAAGGTCAGTTTTTTGTTTTTTTTTTCAACAGGATTTTTTTTTCCTTTTAATTAGTATCAGTGTCAGTGTGTTTTAGGTAGGATAAAAAAAAGGGAAAAAATGCAAACTACACACTATTGTTTCTGGGCTGTACTACGGGTACATACAACAACTAATATAAACATATGTGATATTGCAGAGATTATCAGGAGCGAGAGAATTTGTTTTGAGATGTTCTTTGGTGGAAGGTTATAGCAGTAGCAAGAGATATACAGCCAAATTAAAAAAGATTTTTTTTTTTACTACTTTTGGGCAAGTGTTCCTTTGATAATAAAAAAAAAATAATCAGGAGATATCCATTACCATTTACCACCAAATGAAAGCACAATTTGTCCTGAGAAAACAAGGTGTAATCCACCCGGATGCACAAAGTAGTTGTGATGATATGTACGATTTTACTAACAAATGTCAAAGTTGCAAAATTGGGCTTAGGCTTAAAGATTTGTTTTACCCTTAGGCACGAAGGGGTTAAAGATGTCCCTCCTTCTCAAATTAGAGATTTGTACTAAGAGCTGGTTTACACTAGGTACATATTTTATTCTACATCAAAAACACATGGACAGTGTTTAACCCCTTTCCGACCAGCCGCCACAGTTGTAGCGGCAGGTTGGCTCCCCTGGGGGAAATGACGTTACCTTACGTCGGTTCGCCTTTTGACCACTAGGGGGTGTGTGCGCGCCGCCTGAGGTGCGCGCACGCCGGTGTCGATGCACGTGCCTGGCGGTCACGATCGCTCCACACAGAACGGAGATCTGTCAATGTAAACAGACAGATCTCCGTGCTGTCAGGGGTGAGGAGAGCGATCTGTTGTTCATACTAAGTGTGAACAACGGTAGGTCTCCTCACTCAGGCAGTCCCATCCCCCCACAGTTAGAATCACTTCCTAGGACACACAATTAATCCCTTGATCGCCCCCTACTGTTAACCCCTTCCCTGCCAGTGACATTTACACAGTAATCAGCGCTGATCACTGCCATTACTAGTAAAATAATAATAATAATAAAAAGGCTATAAATCTTTCCACTATTTTGTAGATGCTATAACTTGCACAAACCAAGCAATATGCGCTTATTGCGATTTTTTTAACCAAAAATATGTAGAAGAATACATGTATTATATATTTAATGTGTTTAAAGTACAAAATATTGTGTTTTTTTTCAAAATTGACACACTTTTTTGTTAATAGTGCAAAAAATAAAAACCACAGAGATGATCAAATACCACCAAAAGAAAGCTCTATTTGTGGGAAAAAAATTTTGTTTGGGTACAGCGTCGCACGACCGCGCAATTGTCAGTTAAAGCGATGCAGTGCGCATCGCAAACAATGGCCTGGTCATTGAGCAGCCAAATCTTCCGGGGCTGAAGTGGTTAACATGGATTCCAATGGCCCAAGTTTACACCAGTGCAGTGGTTTCCAGGGCAGTTAACAAAATTAGATCACATTTTTTCTGTAGGGAACGCATATAGAACATAGCAAAACATACCAAAAATGCATCAAAAACTTCCATGCAAAAAAGAACATCCATAACACAAATGTTGTGGGATGAACTGGCCCCTAAAGTTTGTCTGAGCAAAAAAATAAAAGGTATGTATATATGATAACTATATACAGTGTGTGTATATACAGTATCTCACAAAAGTGAGTACACTCCTCACATTTTTGTAAATATTTTATTATATCTTTTCATGTGACAACACTGAAGAAATGACACTTTGTTACAATGTAAAGTAGTGAGTGTACAGCTTGTATAACAGTGTAAATTTGCTGTCCCCTCAAAATAACTCAACACACAGCAATTAATGTCCTAACCACTGGCAACAAAAGTGAGTACACCCCTAAGTGAAAATGTCCAAATTGGACCCAATTAGCCATTTTCCCTCCCCGGTGTCATGTGACTCATTAGTGTTACAAGGTCTCAGGTATAAATGGGTAGCAGGTGTGTTAAATTTGGTGTTATAGCTCTCACTCTCTAATACTGGTCACTGGAAGTTCAACATGGCACCTCATGGCAAAGAACTCTCTGAGGATCTGAAAAAAAAAATTGTTGCTCTACATGAAGATGGCCTAGGCTATAAGAAGATTGCCAAGACCCTGAAACTGAGCTGCAGCATGGTAGACAAGACCATACAGCGGTTTAACAGGACAAGTTCCACTCAGAACAGGCCTCGCCATGGTCAGCCAAAGAAGTTGAGTGCACAAGCCTCTTCTAAAGATGATGCATGAGAAAGCCCGCAAACAGTTTGCTGAAGACAAGCAGACTAAGGACATGAATTACTGGAACCATATCCTGTGCTCCGATGAGACCAAGATAAACTAATTTGGTTCAGATGGTACCATGCGTGTGTGGCAGCAACGAGGCGAGGAGTACAAAGACAAGTGTGTCTTGCCTACAGTCAAGCATGGTGGTGGGAGTGTCATGGTCTGGGGCTGCATGTGTGCTGCCAGCACTGGGGAGCTACAGTTCATTGAGGGAACCATGAATGCCAACATGTACTGTGACATACTGAAGCAGAGCATAATCCCCTCCCTTCGGAGACTGGGCCGCAGGGCAGTATTCCAACACGATAACGACCCCAAACACACCTCCAATACAACCACTGCCTTGCTAAAGAAGCTGAGGGTAAAGGTGATGGACTGGCCAAGCATGTCTCCAGGGAAATCTCTGCAATGTGACACAGATGGCGAAAAAAAAATCTGACAGGAGTTATAACCCTCCCTTGCTCTATCCAAAATGAAAAAAAAAGTTTTTCCTATAGTTATACTTTAACAAGTTTTTCTTTGCACTATCAAATATACGTAACAAAAGGCTTCCAATGTTATATTTAACAGACCTAAATAAGAAAAGTACCTTGTCTGGGTTTACATACACTTTAAATTCTGACTTGAAAAATGTTTTTTTTTTTTTCAGACGTTGAAAGAGTGGCAAAGGCATAGAACCTCTGTTATGTTTTTATTGCCATCTGTGTGCCTGTTGGGGAGTTTTTGTGGACAGGCAGCATTTCTCCATCAGCGCACAGAGAGCAATAAATCCCTTTATTTAATAGAGTAGTGAAGGGTTAGAATCTGTGTTTTTGTTATTGACTGTGTACCCATTGGGGAGATTTCTACTCACTTCCAGTCTGGTCACTGAGACAGGAAGCAATGAGAAACATGCTAACCAAAAAAAAAAGCGTGATTCTATTCTCTTCCCCCTACCCCTCACAGTACATGTCTGTACTTTGTCTTTAAAGTGGAAATCCAAGCAAATGGCTAAAACACTGTTAAAATACATATACAGGTACGTTGACTGTTTTAGTTGCCAGCAATTTATAATACCAACTTCCACTAGTCAGTAAGGTCTCTCTGCTCTTTCCTGGTTTACTATTACTAATTGTTTGGTCAGCTTTACTGCTTCAGTCCATACTAAATTGACAAAGGACATGATGCTGATTCACTGTCCAACAAAAAGGCTGGAAATGGAGAGGTAACATAGGCAGTTGAGTTGCTGATCCAAGAAGATGAATTGCTTAATCAGGTTCTTTGGAAAAATTTTTTCACAGATTTGCTGATGAAATTCACCAAATGAATAGTCACCCAAACAATTCTCCTAAATTCACCGTATTTACTATGCAGTTAGC
Source organism: Aquarana catesbeiana (assembly GCF_042186555.1). Taxonomy (NCBI): domain Eukaryota; kingdom Metazoa; phylum Chordata; class Amphibia; order Anura; family Ranidae; genus Aquarana; species Aquarana catesbeiana. The sequence continues at coordinate 619,696,958 of NC_133326.1, read as the reverse complement.
TGATCGGCATATGTTGCATAATCAAATCTTGTCAAGTCGAATAGTGATAGTACAGTAGATATATTTTCAGTTATTTTGGTAAATCTTTTTCTGAATCTTCATAATTCTGTTGGTATTGAATCTCTTTACTTTCTGTCAAATTTTATTTCCCAATTCCTGCCTCGCTGTTGCATTATACCTGGCATCAAGATGTGCTGGTGCTGCTGATGTTGCTTTATTCAGCTTCTCCTCATCTGGCTGCAAGTAATGTTTGGTTTGCCAGATTATGCAGCAAGACACAGAACATAACAAGATCTGTGACTTTGGATGGCAGTATAATGGATTTGCGCCTGACAAGCACAGGCAGCAGAACTTTGACTTTAGGAGGCCAACGCATCGCTCTATGAAAGATCTTGTCTTCTGGTGTGACCAATTTTAGTGTTCTTCTGCAAGTGTTGTGGTGTTACGAACTGGTGTCATGTACCACATACACATAACATACTCTACTCACAAATATAAAACATTTTGGGAGGTCAATATGCAAATATGAGAATAGAATAGAATAATGAAAAGAAATATGCTCTATGTTTTGATTAGATAGAGTGTACTCCTTACTTTTATCTACCTTTCTTTTCCTCCTTTTTTCTTTGTTTTTCTTCTTTTCTGGCTCTTTCTCTCTCCTTTGTTTCCCCCCGGAGCTGCCAGTGAGCCATACATTATGAGACATTATGCCCCAAGTGAAGTATTGTAGGGGATGAGGCAGAACCCAGTTGTTGTTCTGGCCCCTTGGTTCGCCCTCTTATCCCCACTAGTTTCACTACATATGGAGATATACAGTATATGATGGCTTTATAGTCATGTTATCCCAGTTCCCCTTTCTATCTCCATACTGTGTTTAAAAGAGTAATTTGGAAACATAATTATGCCTACTTCTCTTTTTTGTTCTTTGTTGATTATCTTGTGGTAGTTTATCAAGTCATGTATAAAGTATGCTCGCTGGAATATACCTTTATGTTTCACCTTTAATATCCTTTGTACTTTGATGAATATCCAAAGCACACTGATATATTTTTTCTATGTGTTTAAGTTTTGGAAACATTATTTTTTTCCTCACATTTTCAATAGAAAATATTGGAAAGGAAAATATTATGCTCAAATGTACCAACAATGCTAGGAGTCAAGTTGGGTCCACAATTGAACCTTGCCTGGCAAAGTAATGCAGGTATGGACAACACTAACTGATGGATGAACTTTTGCCATTATTAATAGTCCATAAATGTTTAAGGGGCATTAAGAACACATTATCCAGGAGTAAAGTACATTATGAGAAGGCATTGATGCACATTAAAAGAAAATGGATTGTATACTTTGGGTTACTTGTGATGTAAAAATACAAATAGAGGAGAGGAGCAAGGGCAAAAGTAACCTTGGTCTGTCTTCTCCACACTTACATGCTATTGAGTTAGGAGGGTGAGCTCAGACATCTTTATAAGGGTTTTTGTGAGCAAATGTTTTTTAGAGGTGTACCTCTGTGTAACAGCATCTGAGTCCTGGCTGCTTCATCATAAGTGCCTCATGGATATTTATACAAGCTTAGCCAAGGGTTGGTTGTCTTTCCACAATGATCAGGTTACACAATGAGCAGGAATATCTATCTTGTTAATGTATTTACAAAAGCTGCCAATATGTGGAAATTCTGGACTGCTACGGCATTGGTTTGGGTATGTCATGCGTTATGATGGTCAGGAAGTGACTGGAAAAATAAATACAGGATTGACTAATTACTGCTTTCATTAGTGAGTTTCAAGAGATTGCTAATTTTGAAAGGCATAGTACCAATAAGCAAAATACAGTTACCCACAATCCAGTCCACTGGGATTGCTCCTCGGTGTAATTTAATTTGCCAGGCCAGACTTACCAAAATGGATCCATCCGGGCAGCTCCCAGGAAAGCTAGAGCTGACTTTGAGACTATGCAGCAAACACACATCACAAATGACTTGAACATTTAGTGAAGTGTTCTAGAATGGGAATGTACATAGTTTGTTAGGCCCCTTTCACACTGGGGCGGTTTGCAGGCGTTATTGCGCTAAAAATACCGCCTGCAAACCGCCCCAAAACAGCCTCCGCTGTTTGTTCAGTGTGAAAGCCCGAGGGCTTTCACACTGAAGCGGTGCGCTGGCAGGAGAAGAAAAAATCTCCTGTCAGCCGCATCTTTGGAGCGGTGAAGGAGCGGTGTATTCCTAAACCGCTCCTGCCCATTGAAATCAATGGGACAGCGCGGCTATACCGCGGCAATACCGTGGCTATAGCCATGCTATACGAGTGGTTTTAACCCTTTTTTGGCTGCCAGCGGGGGGTTAAAACCGCACCGCTAGCGGCCGAATACCGCGGTAAAACAGCGCTAAAAATATCGCTGTTTTACCGCCGACGCCCCCTACCACCCCAGTGTAAAAGGGGCCTTAGTGTAGGTAAATTTGGGTGTATTCTGGGTCAGGGTTTGAGTGACTCAGGGAGGCTGGAATGACTCATCAGGCAGCATCTCTGTTACCTCCCCCTACTTGCTGGAACTTTGCCAAACTTCCAGAAGAATGGGAGGGAGGTTAGGAGGAGCTGCCTGGAGTATTGAACAGGGTCCCAACAAATCCCTGGCCAAACGGGCTGGCAGGGGGAGGGACCTCTTAAATACTCTGAGTCAGTCCAGCAGGGGCAGTGGAGTTCAGGTGGAAGCTGGAGATGGAGTGCTGAGGAGGCTGTCGGAGACCCTTGAGGGAGCCTCCTAATCTGGGGGGGGGGGGGTGTGACCTCGGGTCTGGCAGCTCGGGTGCAGGAGGGATCCTCTGACAACCCAAGGAGGAGTCCTGTCCAGTGGTACGGGAGCAAGAGTGAGCACAGCAGGAGCCAGCAAGCACGTCCAGGAGATTTCCAGGGAGAAGACAGCCGGGTGGCTGGTGAGTGAGACAGTCGGGGAGGACTGAGAGGCAGCCTGAGAGGACTAAGGAGTGGCAGTCTAAGGTAATTGCAGAGTCAGTCTGGGAGGACTGTGGAGGATTAGCCAGGAACGCTAGTGAAAGGGGCAGTTGCAGCCAGGTGGATTGGCAGTGCCTGAAGAGGTGGTGCTGGGATCAGTAGCCACAGGAGGAGAATGGGATACTGGGATTGTAATTGGCCTTTGCTTTATCTGACTGAGCCTTATTGTCAGATCCTCTAACAGTGTGCCGGCTGAGTACGTGATTTTATGCTGCTACCAAGTGATGTGCTGGAGGAAGCTGAGGAGTGTGTAAATAGACTGTGTAAAGGAAAACTGAAGAGTTTTGCTAAAGTCAAGTTGGCATCCCATAATACCCCTAACCTCATTCAAGTTTATTAACCCTTAAATAAAACAAACAAAAAAACACAAAGCTGGAAGGACTGTTTCTTGACTCAAGAGTGCTCTGAAAAATCTGTGTGCCTGGCTGTGCAGGGTGGGGGTTCCCTTTTCACCAGCGGCTTCTACGGGGTAGCGCTACATTTGCAAAAAATTCCCTATGAGGCAGAGGTGCCATTTGTTACATGGGTGCACTTGATTACTCCCAATACATGGAGCATCTGGCCTAGGCAGTAAACGGCCTATTTGATAGCCAGCCACTGAGAAAATGGATTTAAAGTGGTGTTCCGGCTGAAATTATACTTTTTAAATAAAAATACCCCTATAATACACAAGCTTAATGTATTCTAGTAAAGTTAGTCTGTAAACTAAAGTCTGTTTTGTTAGTTTATAGCAGTAGTTTGTTATTTTATAAACTTACAGCAGGCCGTAGCCATCTTAAGTGTGGGCATTTGAAGCCAGACTGTATTTCTTCCTGGATCTCATCCTTGCAGATCTCGCACATGCTCAGTGCAGCACAAGCAGTGTAATAGGTTTCAGGTCAGGTTTCCATAGCAACGGCAGTGTCAGAGGAAGTTGCCGCCCCTTCCCAGAAGGCATTGCAAACAGGAAATAATGCGATGGGCCACGGCCAGGGAGGAGGAAGTGAAAAATGAATACAGCAGATATAAAGTAGGTGCTGAGAAAATTTTTTTTTTAAATATCCAATTCGTTTACAGTGCACAATTTAGTGAGGGATGCTGAAGAGTTGTAAAAGTGGGTGGAACTCCACTTTAAGGAGCAATTGTGTTGTGACGCTGCCTCCTACATCTGCCCTACTACGCAGGAAAAAACTAGGTTGGCTCATTCTGGAAACTAATACTGTTGCTGGATGGATCCAAATTATTCCCTACGGGCCAAGACAGGAGATATCACTTCACTTCGGCATGAGAGATAGATCTAAATGAAAAAGTTCCCCAGCCTCCGAGAAGTTGGCAGCTCACAGTCAGCCGAAACTGGCAGCTTGCTACTCTCTCCTGCCTAAAGCAGTAACGCTGAAGTTGCATCATTAGGAGGAATAAAAAAAAGCCATTCCCAAACACCAATGTTAGACCACAAACAAACAGCTACACACACAAGAGATATTATGGTAGAGGAGGGTCACCTATCTAAAAGTATGTCAAAGGGCCAAAATTCACCCGTTCACAAGCTATAAATGACTTTTAAGGCAAAATGCCCCCAGTCGAAACTGGGTGAATAGTTTGAAATTTAAGTTGGGTGATTACCTGGTGAAGGTAAATGAGTTTCAATTTGAATGATAAGTAGGTTGAATAGTACAGTAAAGTTGTTTTCCAGTTGAAGAGCAAATATCATCAAATCTGGATGATGCAGTTTTCACATTGGCCAATCTTGTGTGATGCAAATGTTTGACTGCCAAATCCTGTTGGGAGATTGAGTAAAAAAAGATAGTGACGAAGAGCGAATGTGGAAATTGAATCTTGAATAAAATAGACTAATATTGAGCAAATGTCTCATCAAATCCTTGATAAAAAGAACCAAACTAGTATAGAATTGTAATTAAAGATTTCCAAATCCTTTGGCAGGTTAAATAGTATATATGTGTATGTGTGTATATATACAGTGGGGACGGAAACTATTCAGACCTCTTAAATTTTTCACTCTTTGTTATATTGTAACCATTTGCTAAAATCATTTAAGTTCATTTTTTTTCCTCATTAATGAACACACAGCACCCCATATAGACAGAAAAACACAGAATTGTTGACATTTTTGCAGATTTATTAAAAAAGAAAAACTGAAATATCACATGGTCCTAAGTATTCAAACCCTTTGCTCAGTATTTAGTAGAAGCACCCTTTTGATCTAATACAGCCATGAGTCTTTTTGGGAAAGATGCAACAAGTTTTTTCACACCTGGATTTGGGGATCCTCTGCAATTCCTCCTTGCAGATGCTCTCCAGTTCTGTCAGGTTGGATGGTAAACGTTGGTGGACAGCCATTTTTAGGTCTCTCCAGAGATGCTCAATTGGGTTTAAGTCAGGGCTCTGGCTGGGCCATTCAAGAACAGTCACGGAGTTGTTGTGAAGCCACTCTTTCGTTATTTTAGCTATGTGCTTAGGGTCATTGTCTTGTTGGAAGGTAAACCTTCGGCCCACTCTGAGGTCCTGAGCACGCTGGAGAAGGTTTTCGTCCAGGATATCCCTGTACTTGGCCGCATTCATCTTTCCTTGCAACCAGTCGTCCTGGACCCCCATGCTTCACTGTTGGGACTGTATTGGACAGGTGATGAGCAGTGCCTGGTTTTCTCCACACATACCGCTTAGAATTAAGGCCAAAATGTTCTATCTTGGTCTCATCAGACTAGAGAATCTTATTTCTCACCATCTTGCAGTCCTTCAGGTGTTTTTTAGCAAACTCCATGCAGGCTTTCATGTGTCTTGCACTGAGGAGAGGCTTCCGTCGGGCACTCTGCCATAAAGCCCCGACTGGTGGAGGGCTGCAGTGATGGTTGACTTTCTGCAACTTTCTCCCATCTCCCAACTGCATCTCTGGAGCTCAGCCACAGTGATCTTTGGGTTCTTCTTTACCTTTCTCACCAAGGCTCTTCTCCCCCGATAGCTCAGTTTGGCCAGCTCTAAGAAGGGTTCTGGTCATCCCAAACGTCTTCTATTTAAGGATTATGGAGGAAACTGTGCTCTTAGGAACCTTAAGTGCAGCAGAATTTTTTTTGTAATCTTGGCCAGATCTGTGCCTTGACACGATTCTGTCTCTGAGCTCTTCAGGCAGTTCCTTTGACCCCATGATTCTCATTTGCTCTGACATGCACTGTGAGTTGTAAGGTCTTATATAGACAGGTGTGTGGCTTTCCTAATCAAGTCCAATCAGTATAATCAAACACAGCTGGACTCAAATGAAGGTGTAGAACCATCTCAAGGATGATCAGAAGAAATGGACAGCACCTGAGTTAAATATATGAGTGTCACAGCAAAGGGTCTGAATACTTAGGACCATTTGATATTTCAGTTTTTCTTTTTTAATAAATCTGCAAAAATGTCAACAATTCTGTGTTTTTCTGTCAATATGGGGTGCTGTGTGTACATTGAGGGAAAAAAAATGAACTTAAATGATTTTAGCAAATGGCTGCAATATAACAAAAAATGAAAAATTTAAGGGGGTCTGAATACTTTCCATCCCCACTGTATATATATATATATATATATATATATATATATATATATATATATATATATATATATGTTCAAAGCCCAACTCCAGGCATTTTGAATAGTCCCCCATCAGAGTTTTAGACCAAAATAGCAGCTCTCAGTCTCCGTCCCCAGTCTCCAGGATATAATGACGACAAGCGTCTTTAACCCCAAAAACTTTAAGGCGGAACTACGCTGCATCTGAGCACTACAAACCAAAAACTGCTATTTAATTCTCTGTCAATATTCAGAGCAAACTCCTCCATCCACCCATGTCTCCATGCTTTATTTTGCTAAGAAATCATTTGAAAAAATCCCTCTTGCATTTCTGGTAGTGGCCATCTTGAGTGAGGGTAGATGATTTATGAAGCATTTACTTCCTAAAATTCATCTGCCATTAGCTCAGGTATGCAGGCAGGACTGGGTGTGCTTAGCTGAGAAAACCCCTCCTCCCCTCCTGAAGACTCCTGGAATATATGACATCATTTGCCTAGGCATGGAAACCAGGAAGTAAAGGAAGAAATGTAAAAAAGTTTAAAACGTATACCTTCCTATCTATTTACTATTGATAGCAGCATAAGGATTATAATAGTCAATGTTGATTGAGAAAGTGAAGTTCCTCTTTAAGTGTAGGTGTTAAGGACCTGCCCCACGATGGGGCATCACCATGCTACCTTGTACTCAAACACAATGATACAGAGGGCACATACAATCAGGGCTTTTCTTCAGCTGGAACGTGCCAGAACGGAGTACTGCCACCTTTGGTGCTAGCCCCTTGCCCTACACCACTGCTTTTATTTCCACACACAAAAGCACAGCTTCTGTGTGTACAGGTAACAGGTTCCTCTGCCAGCGATTTACAAGCTCTTTTCCCAGCAGTGGGCGCACAGCCCTCCCTGGCCTGCACGATCCCTCTAAGAGCAGAGGAGGGAGGGGCCGGGGGATGTGCACAGCCGCTCTAGTGTCCCGACGACAGCTGCTTTGAAGCCCGCGCACGCTATGAAAGCTATGAAAGAATAAGTTGTAGCTGCCCCTCTCTCCTCTCTATGGTACTTTCTAGATGGAGGAGAGAGGATTTGCGTGAGATGGGATGCATTGTACTGGAAAGCTGTGTTAGGTGTGTTTGAGGAGGGAGCTCTGTACTTGGGATTGGGGGTGTTGCTGAGAATTTTCAGTAAGCTGACCTGTAAAATCTACAGTTGCTAACGCTCGCTGCAACCTGTACACAGAAAACAACTAAGCCGTGCAGCCTGTACAAATGGCATTCTGAACTCTGCACCCTGTACATAGCATACTCTGGACCCTGTACACTGTACATAACATACTCTGAACCCTGTACATAGCATATTCTGAATCCATAGCTCACTGCTGGTCCCGAGTCCTGCACCCTGTATGTAAAACACTCCTGTGTCTGGCACCCTGTACATAGCACACTTCTGATTTCTGTACCCAGTACATAGCTCACTCCTGAACCTTACACCCTGTATGTAGAGCACTCCTAAGCCCTGCACCCTGTACATAGTGTACTCCTGATCCCTGGGCCCTGTTCATAACACACACCTGGACCCTGCACAGTGTACATAGCATACTCGTGACTCCTGCGCCCTGTACATATTGCACGCCTTAACCCTGTACATAGCACACACCTGAGCCTTGCGCCCTGTACATGGCACTCTTTACGTAGCACACTCCTGAGCCTTGCACCCTGTATATAGCGTACTCCTGAGCCTTGCGCATGGGCACTCCTGAACCATGCACCCTAAAAGTACTTGGGCTGTCTCTTTGCTGGATTTGCCTGGATGTGGATCTATTTGCTGGATTGGGGATCTCTTTGCTGGATTGGGGATGTCTCTTTACTGGATGGGGATCTCTTTGCTGGATTGGGGATGTCTCTGTTGGATTGGGGATGTCTCTTTGCTGAATATATGGAGATGTTTCTTTGTTGAATAATTTGGGGTTTCTCTTTGCTAGATTGGGCTGTCTCTTTGCTGGATTGGGCTGTTTCTTTGCTGGATATAGGGAGGAATCTATTCTTGCTGTAGTGGGTCTATTATTGCTTTAACTTCAATAACAAACTCTAAGGGCTCATGCTAGCCCCCTAAATTATACTTGGTTCCCTGTTCTCTAAAGGGACGGTTCTAGGGGTGGAACAAGTGTGACCTAGATAAAGGGAGTGAGTTCCTGCACCTTTTCTCTGAGAAAAAAAGCCCTGCATACAATGATGTAAAGATTTGCAATTCTCTCTTGCAAGTCTTATAATTTACATATCTGCCACACCGCACAATCAAAAAATGTTCTATAATAATTAACTAATTATTACTACTTAGTTCAGCTTTAGAACTTCTTAGATCACCTCCCTGCAATTTGGACAGAGCCAATGATGCTGACCTGTATTACATTAAGCAAGAGTTGACTTGGGAAGCTGAATATCTGAGCCAACTTAGTGTGCTGTCTGGTAGAGGAGGGTAAATCACAAGAATGTCTGAAAAGAATTACAAATAAATTGTCAGGTAAAACAGCTTACATATATGTATTTAAATTACATATGCATGTCTGAAGTCCTGCTTTTAAATCTCCTCAAAAAAAAAAACAGAATTTACTGTGGCATAAATTAATTTGCAAAACTGGGGAACATTTCTAACAAATCTCCCAAACATGAGAGTACACTATGCCATGGTATAGCAGTGATCACACAGAATTTTCCCACAGATGTATAGGACGGAAAAGTGTTATAGCCGCAATTATCATGCTAGCTCTTCATGGCTTGCCAACATCTTATTTTTTCCAGGAATCTCTTTAATTATTGGAAACATAAGGGGCGGTGTACCTTTACTAAGGACCAGTATGCTATACACGACAGACACTATTTTAGAATTACATACGGGACAAATCACACTTAAAAATCTGAATATTGTTTATTTTTTAACCAAAAAGATGTATATAGAAATGCCCTTGTAACCTTTGTGTGTGTATGTGTAGGGGGGGGGGGGGGGGGTGTTACAACATGTTTGGCATTTATTTACTGATTCTAGGCCCCTGTTCTCCATCCTACTTCACCAAACAGCTGATGTCCACTCTCCTGTAAGCCCACCTAAGTCCCTCCCACAACCGCCTGTCATCCATCAGAGCGGGCATATCTGCTATAAGCCTGATTTCAGCTTTCAGTTCCTAAAGTGTTACTAAACCCACAATAGTGAAATCAGTCTGTATATGCAGTAAAGCATGCTTGTTATACTCACTGTGGAACCTAAGGGGTTAATCTTCTGCATTGTGTAAAGAGGCTGTTTGATCCTGTCTTCTCTGATCCTCCCCTTCTTCCACAGTCCTCAATTGATCTCCTGATAAGACAGAGCCTTTGGAGTCACTCTGCACATGTTCAGTTTGGTGTGTATTGCTAGAGAGTTGTTTTTTCTTGGAAGGCTGCATGTGATCAGCACAGGGCCAATCAGCACTGTCCAGACAGAGGGTCAGGGGTCCTGCAGCCTCATAGAACAATTAGAGTAGAATGAAAACACCTCCTACAAGCTTTAACCAGACACCAATAGAAGTCACAAGATTGCTCTAATTGCTGATGAGAGATAGAAGTCACAAGACTGCGGTAACTGCTGATGAGAAAAGGTATTTAGCAGTTTATATTTACTAAAATAATTGCATAATTTACATGTTCTGTGTACTGTGGGAGACCAGATGTAGTGAATGCAGATTCTGGGTTTAGTACCACTTTAAGACAAGTTTCAAGCGATTGCACTACAAAGAAAGGAATAATCACAGTACTATAAAATTTTGCTATATCATGCTGAATCATTTATTGTACAAGTCAACAGAGCTTGATGGCAGAATCTTCAGTAGAGTGCTGCTTTAGATGCAATTTGTTTGGGTTCCACAGACTGGAACTTCCTATGAGGAGATTGGAGAGTTCCTCAAATCCCTGCATCTACGGTCTGGGTTGGGTGGGGCGAAAGCTTGGTGTTAAAACCAACCCTCTGGCGCACCACACATCGGAGCTTCAAAGCCATAAGACCCATGGAGTAGTGGTGATGTTATGCCACTCCACTCAGAGGAAGGAACCCAAACATCTCATGCATAAAAGAAAACATATAAAATTCAGTGCCTTGAAAAAGTATTCATACTTCTTGAAATTTTCTATATATTTTTTCATGTTACAACCAAAAACATAAATGTATTTTATTGGGATCTTATGTGATAGACCAACACAAAGTGTCACATAATTGTGAAATGGAAGGAAAATGATAAATGTTTTTTAAATTTGTTTACAAATATGTGAAAAGTGTGGCGTGCATTTGTATTCAGCCCCCCTGAAGTCAATACTTTGTAGAACCACCTTTCACTGCAATTACAGCTGCAAATCTTTTTGGGGATGTCTCCACCAGCTTTGCACATCTAGAGAGTGACATTTTTGCCCTTTCTTCTTTGCAAAATAATTTAAGCTCTGTCAGATTGAATGGAGAGCGTCTGTGAACAGCAATTTTCATGTCTTGTCACAGATTCTCACTTGGATTTAGGTCTGGACTTTGACTGGGCCATTCTAACACATGAATATGCTTTGATCTAAACCATTCCATTGTAGCTCTGGCTGTATGTTTAGGGTCGTTGTCCTGCTGGAAGGTGAACCTCCACCCCAGTCTCAAGTCTTATGCAGACTTTAACAGGTTTTCTTCTAAGATTTCCCTGTATTTGGCTCCATCCATCTTCACATCAACTCTGACCAGCTTCCCTGTTCCCTGTCCCTGCTGGGGACGGTGTGTTCAGGGTGATGTGCAGTGTTTGTTTTCCGCCACACATAGCGTTTTGCTGTAAGGCCAAAAAAGTTATATCTTGGTCTCATCTGACCAGAGCACCTTCTTCCACAGGTTTGCTGTGTCCCCCACATGGCTTCTCGCAAACTATAAATGGGACTTCTTATGGCTTTCTTTCAACAATCGCTTTCTTCTTGCCACTCTTCCATGAAGGCCGGATTTGTGGAGTGCACGACTAATAGTTGTCCTCTGGACAGATTCTCCCACCTGAGCTGTGGATCTCTGCAGCTCCTCCTAAATTACCATGGTCCTCTTGGCTGCTTCTCTTGTATATGCTCTTCTTGCCTGGCCTGTCAGTTTAGGTGGACGGCCATGTCTTGGTAGGTTTGCAGTTGTGCCATACTCTTTCCATTTTCGGATGATGGATTGAACAGTGCTCCGTGAGATGTTCAAAGCTTGCAATATTCTTTTATAACATAATCCTGCTTTAAACTACTCCACAACTTTATCCCTAACCTGTCTGGTGTGTTTCTTGGCCTTTATAATGCTGTTTGTTCGCTAACAAACCTCTGAGGGCTTCACAGAACACCTGCATTTATGCTGAGATTAAATTACACACAGGTGGACTCTATTTACTAATTAGGTGACTTCTAAAGGCAATTGGTTCCACGAGATTTTAGTTAGGGGTTTTAGTGTAAAGGGGGCTGAATACAAATGCACGCCATACTTTTCAGATATTTATTTGTATAAAAATTTGAAAAACCATTTATCATTTTCATTCTACTTCACAATTATGTGACACTTTGTGTTGGTCGATCACATAAAATCCCAATATAATACATTTACGTTTTTGGTTGTAACATGACAAAATGTGGAAAATTTCAAGGGGTATGCATACTGTAAATATCTCAAAGACATGTTATATGTATATATCCCATCAGCTCATCCCCCACAGTTATAACCTTTTGTACCACTTGCCCACCCTATTAGATTGTAAGCTCTTATGAGCTTAGCCCTCTTAACCCTCTTGTATTTTATTGTATTGTAACTGTATTATCTCCCTTTTTATATTGTAAAGCGCTGCGTAAACTGTTGGTGCTAAATAAGTCCTGTATGATAATAATAATACTATACATTGTCAAAAAGCAGCAGCAGCACTGGGGTGGGAGAGGGATGAAACATGGTGAAAACCATATTTCATGGAAAAAATAGCAAATGTTCATGACACACAGTACTTTAGAACACAAAATATCATACAGTAAGGCCCAATTTACGTTATGACAGATGCTGTCAGGTGTCACACATATGCACGTTTTTTTGAACGTTGTCGCACTAAATGTGTAGGGGAGCTTATTTATTTCAATAGGCTGCCCTACACATGACAAACACGGCAATCTTTTTGAGCTTCAAGCATTTTTTTAACTATGAGTTCTGCTGCACTTGTAACAATTTGGGTGCCATTAATGCTGAATGGTACCACGAGCACGGCATGCATTTTCTGCACGTTTTGGAAACGCATGCAAAATCGATTTTGCATAGCTTCACAAATTGTTACAGTGTGAAAGCAGCCTTCAGAATTGTATCTACTTTAACCCCTTTCATGCCTAGCCCCGATGTCCCTTTAATAAGGTCTATATGCCGCGGGGGCGGGGGTCGAGAAGGCTCGGCCATTTACGTGACCACTGTGATTGTCTGTCTTTGCTGACTTCCAATCATTAGTATGGACTGACAGCAGTCCTTGGCAGCTTGGCCACTGTGCTGGGAACATGCAGTGAGCGCGCTCTCAGCACAGAAAGCTCTGCGGCCTATTGATGAATATGGGTGACAGATAGACATTAAAGCACACCCTCTTTGCTGCCATTATGTGGGTGGCAAAATTTTAAGGTAAACACTGCAATATTAACTCGTACTATGCATTCACTCGTATTATACTTTCCCTTTAAGTGACTACTATGGGGACTGCTGAATTGTACACAGCTACAGTAATCTATTTTTATATGATAAGTATCGGAGGTTACCGTTTCCTGGAAGTTAGGATGATGCATAGGGTGGTCCAATATATGTATTCTACATTACATCATCATTCCTGCACACCGGGGACATAGACAGGAGACCTGTCATGCTGAGTCCCCCCAAACTTGCGTCACAGGAGGGCAGGCAAATGATTAGCATAGTCTGACCTTTCCAATGGTGTCATCAGTCGTAGCAGGAAAATGGTCAAAATGGCTCTGACACAGCAAAAGAGAGAGGGACAGAAAAGGAAAATTAACTGACAGGAAACATGCACAGGGTGAAACTCATCGATATAGAACAATGTGGCAAGAGGAAGAATAGATTTGCAAAATGAGCAGCTTGGAAGAATGAAAGGCAAAAAGCAAAACCTATATATTTAACAATCACATATGGCTGTCTCCATGCCCATATATAATTACAAACTCTACAAAGAAATAAAACCCAGATTAAACACTGCACTATAATTCCAATAACATATAAATTAAATAAAAATACTAAACAGTGGCAGTTGGGGAGCAGCAAAAACAGGTGGTTGAGCCGCATTTTTTTTACCACCATCCCCCTTAAGCTGCAAAGGCAGCTAAATGGGGTTGTATACTTGCTGCAATGCTTTTCTTAGCAGCAGGGCAAGCTTTATACCCCCTGTCATGCTTGTGGTCTCCCTGCTGCTGATCTTTTCCTCATTGCTGACTTTCCATGCTTGTACCTCGCTTTGTCTCTGAATGTTGTAAGAAGCAGGGCTTTATTTCCTCACATCAAAGCTTCCTTTCTGTAGATTGGTGGGGTAATGATCAAGATTCACCAGGAAAGTTGGATGAAGCACTGGTACATATAAAGGATGAAGCAGACAGATGCTTGTAATACAGATCCTCAGGTAAAGCTTCCTCTCCAGCAAAGAGTATAGTGGACAACACAGTGGTGACATCAAAAATCACACTCCAAATCCTCTGAGACCGGTAGTCAGAGGGAACATTGCCTTAGATGATCTCACACAAACGTGCCTAAGCACAGAAAGTGCACTAGTATTTTTTAAGAGAAATTCAGATCAATCTTTTGAGTACTGAAAAAGCACAATTACCACTTGTAGAGGTTTCCTACACGACAGCAAATCTTCTTCACTTTTTAAGTTCGGATCCCTTTTACAGCTACCCTGTAAAGGCGTCCGACCCTAAACTGTCAGATTCTCAGTGAACTTTGGGGGAGGATGTGGGCAGATGCAGTCTACTTTCTCCATTGCAGGTAGCGCTCAGTCGCAGCGGCATTGCAGGGGAAGAGGAAGTCAAGAAGAACCTGGTTCCTCTATGGTTTCCTAGGTCACTGGAGAAGTTATCCAATTGGGTGCTGCCACTTCAGGTGACTCTAGCAGCCATCTTGGGTCAGGCAATACCTAATTAAGGCCCTTGCTCCCATGCTTGATGAGTAGGGACACGCCATCCTTCCTGGAAACCTACCCATGTGGGTATGGACTGTCAAGGTCACATTCTGTCCCTCAAAACAGACACTGTCAGCATATCTGAGTCTTCTCCGCTGTACACTGCTGTTATATGCTGTGAATATTCCCGCCCAGGTGCCTTCCTGCCAAGTTGTTGTAAATGACTGGATTCTACATTATTACAAAAAAAAAATCTCTGCAACTAGAAGTGTGTTTACTGATGCTGCACCACACCGCACCTCCCCACACTGAGCTGCGTGGGTGGAAAGAAAGGTGAGTATTTGCAATCCTCTGCACTGGCTGTCAGAATACAATAGCGTGGATGGAAAAATCTATTGGAATTGTTTCCTTCAGGTCACAGGTTGAATGGCCAGCTTTAGGGGCCCTGTTATAATGGATAGCATATACAGTGCCTTGAAAAAGTATTCATACCCCTTGAAATTTTCCACAATTTGTCATCAAAAACGTAAATGTATTTTATTGGGATTTTCTGTGATAGACCAACAGACCAACACAAAGTGGCACATAATTGTGAAGTGGAAGAAAAATGATAAATGGTTTTCAAAATATTTTAAAGATAAATATGTGAAAAGTGTGGTGTGCATTTGTATTCAGCCCCCTTTACTCTGATACCCCTAACTAAAATCTAGTGGAAACAATTGCCTTCAGAAGTCACCTAATTAGTAAATAGAGTCCACCTGTGTGTAATTTAATCTCAGTATAAATACAGATGTTCTGTGAATCCCTCAGAGGTTTGTTAGAGAACCTTACTGAACAAACAGCATCATGAAGGCCAAGGAACACACCAGACAGGTCAGGGATAAAGTTGTGGAGAAGTGTAAAGCAGGGTTAGGTTATAAAAAAATATCCCAAGCTTTGAACATCTCACGGAGCACTGTTCAATTCATCATTCGAAAATGGAAAGAGTACGGCACAACTGCAAACCTACCAAGACTTTGCCATCCACCTAAACTGACAGGCTGGGCAAGGAGAGCATTAATCAGAGAAGCATGGTAACTCTGGAGGAGCTGCAAAGATCCACAGTTCAGGTGGGAGAGTCTGTCCACAGTACAACTATTAGTCGTGCACTCCATAAATCTGGCCTTTATGGAAGAATGGCAAGAAGAAAGCCATTGTTGAAAGAAAGCCATAAGAAGTCCCTTTTGCAGTTTGTGAGAAGCCATGTGGGGGACACAACAAACATGTGGAAAAAGGTGCTCTCGTCAGATGGGACCAAAATTGAACTTTTTTGCCTAAAAGCAAAACACTATGTGTGGCAGAAAACTAACACTGCACATCACTCTGAACACACCATCCCCACCGTGAAACATTGTGGTGGCAGCATCATGTTGTGGAGATTCTGGTCAGAGTTGATAAGAAGATGGATGGAGCCAAATTGAAGAAAACCTGTTATGGGGCATACACACGGTCAGACTTTTTTGACCGGACTGGTCTGACAGACCTTCCAGCGGACTTTCGACGGACTTTTTGACAGACTTCCGACGGACTTTCTAACGAACGGACTTGCCTACACACGATCACACCAAAGTCCGACGGATTTGTACGTGATGACGTACACCGGACTAAAATAAGGAAGTTGATAGCCAGTAGCCAATAGCTGCCCTAGCGTCGGTTTTTGTCCGTCGGACTAGCATACAGACGAGCGGATTTCTGGGTCCGGCGGATTTACGACGTAAAGATTTGAAGCATGTTCCAAATCTAAAGTCCATCAGATTTGAGACTGGAAAAGTCCACTGAAGGTCCGGTGAAGCCCACACACGATCGGATTGTCCGCCGGATTTGGTCTGTCAGCATCCGTCAGACCAGTCCAGTTGAAAAGTCCGACCGTGTGTACGCCCCATTAGAGTCTGCAAAAGACTTGAGACTGGGGTGGAGGTTTACCTTTCAGCAGGACAATGACCCTAAACATACAACCAGAGCTACAATGGAATGGTTTAGATCAAAGCATATTCATGTGTTAGAATGGCCCAGTCAAAGTCCAGACATAAATCCAATTGAAAATCTGTAGCAAAACTTGAAAATTGCTGTTCACAGACGCTCTCCATACAATCTGACAGAGCTTGATCTATTTTGCAAAGAAGAATGGGCAAAAATGTCACTTTCTAGATGTGCAAAGCTGGTAGAGACATCCCCAAAAAGACTTGCAGCTGTAATTGCAGTGAAAGGTGGTTCTACAAAGTATTGACTCAGGGGGCTGAATACAAATGCACGCCACACTTTTCACATATTTATTTGTAAAAAAATTTTAAAACCATTTATCATTTTCTTTCCACTTCACAATTATGTGCCACTTTGTGTTGGTCTATCACATAAAATCCCAATAAAATACATTAACGTTTTTGGTTGTAACATGACAAAATGTGGAAAACTTCAAGGGGTATGAGTATTTTTTCGAGGCACTGTATCACTATCACTAGCCAGATTGCTCCACCAAGGGGGTAGCTGGAATAGAATGGCTCTAGTGTGGAGGCACGAGATGCTAGGCAGAAAAGTACTCACGTCCAGGCAAAAGAAATGGGCAGGCAGAAGGCAAGAGAGTAGTCAGGTAAATCAAAGGAATGCAACAAGCAAGGCAAACAAATTATTATTATTATTATTATTATTCAGGATTTATATAGCGCTGACAGTTTGCACATCGCTTTACAAGAGTAGGGCAGACAGTTCAATTACAATACAATTCATTACAGGAAAAATCAGAGGGCCCTGCTCGTTAGAGCTTACAATCTAGGATAATAGCTCTTTTTTACAAAGTATAGTTGCAATAGGACACAGCACTAACCATGTTACAGGCTAGAGCTTAAATACCCTTTTGGTTGGAGGACACACCCAGCGCTGTTTCAGGGAACTTTGGAGGTCCTGACAGGGATTCTTTGAGCACTATTGGAAGTCTTAGCAGGGATTCTGTGAGTACCATCGCAGTTCTGGATGGAATTCCACGAGTACCATTGAAAGTTGTTGCAGAGATTCTGATAGCACTACTGGAAATCCTGGCAGGGATTCCATGGGCGCCATTGGAAGTCCTGGCAGGGATTCTGCAAGTGCCGTTGAAAGTCCTGCCAGAGATTCTGCCAGTACCTTTGGAAGTCACGGCAGGAAATCTGCAAGTGCCATTGGAAGTCGTGGCAGGGATTCTGCAATTGCCATTGGAAGTCCTGGCAAGGATTCTGCAGGTTCCAGCAGAGAATCTGAGAGAGGGCATTCTAAAAGTCCCAACATCGATTCTGCAAATACCATAACAGTATTGCATCCCTCTGTGACTTCCTCCGAGGGTCTCTCCTGAAGTATTCTGTCATGTATTGTTAGTGCTCATCTCCTTCTCGGTCAGGGTGCACATCGTGGAGCTTAGATCGCAAAAGTTTTTGAAAGACGCTCTTGTAAACCGTCCCATAGTACAGTCTGATGAGCCTCCACATCGTGGCCAGCGGTGGGGTTAGATGTCAAATAGTTCAATTGCTGCAGTGTAGAATGAGCAGCAAAAGTTATAGAAAAAATAGAGCGGTGTCCTTACCACTGACAATAGCATCTATTTTCAGGTTGAAATAGTTACTAGGCGACTTGTTTCAAGGTTCTCCCCTTTTTTCAAGCCTGTCAAACTCCAGGTTAAGCACTTTTTAAAAAGAATTATTTAAATCCATGAACAGTGTTTAGCAACATTCGAATGCCCTATTTGCAAGGTTCTACTTGGTGGGCAGATTTCTGTATAAGCACAGTCATGATTGTTTCTCTTTGAAACATTATTCCTACAGATGAGCAGTAAGCTCAGCTGTCAAACTGACGGCCTGCATTTCGTCTACCTGTAACAAGAATTCTGATAAACTTAAATGACTTGCGGTAGATCATTTCACAGCAAAGAATGTGTAATGAATGTCTCCTGATAATCCTGTCTTTTCCCGTCTTTGTACAGCAACCTGCTGGAATTTCGTCTCTGCAGCAAAACCTGTGAATTCATAGATATAAACATTCCTGTCATAGTGGTCGGTTTACCATAGATACAATGTTCTTCTCCAGAGCTGGGGTTATTAGTTAAACCACTGTGTCTTTATATAACCTAAAAGCCGTGTTTATTAACCACCTATGACTCCCTGCATACCAGAAATCACAGTGAGCTAGAGAGTGTCAGGCTCCATTTCACTGCACGGTACAGTCACCCTAACATACTTCAGGCTGTAGGGACTGAAGTGGGAGGTATTTAAAGTGATGTTAAAGGTTTATTTTTTGTTTTTCTTTAATATAATAAACATGTTAGACTTACCTGCTCTGTGCAATGGTTTTGCACAGAGCAGCACCGATCCTTCGCTTCTTGGGTCCCCTACAGATGTTCCTGGCTCCCCCCACAAGTGCCCCCCCATAGCAAGGTGGTTGCTATGAGGGCACTAATGCGTGCTTGCTCCCAAGCCCCACTCTGAGACACACAGAGCGGGGCTCGGCCCTGCCCCCACCCCTGCTTCCTCATTACTGGCTGTGATTGACAGCAGAGGAAGCCAATAGCTCCCGCTGCTGTATCTGAGCCATTACAGATAGAGAGAGCTGAGAGAGCCTCAGCTCTTGTGCACATCACTGGATCGAGATCAGGCTCAGGCATGTATTTAGGGGGAGGCTGCGGGAAAGCTGCATGCAGAAGGTTTTTTACCTTACTGCACAGAATGCAGTATAAAAAACCTTCAGCCTTTACAACCACTTTAAGAAATTTATGGGAGGAAGGGTAAGATTTCTATATATAAACCATAACAGTAAGTCTATGCATACACATCTCAGATGCAGCATGCGCTAAAATGGAAGCATTTAGTGAACACAGCACAGTCAATGTGGATGGAAGAATCTCCTTCTGTGGCTATAGTATTTTGACAGCCAGCCCTGCTAGCTGTCAAAATACCCCAAAAATGCTTGCATCTTATTAGATGCTGGCATTATTCAGCTGACAATTTTCCGCCTGGCTCTTTTGTTTTTTTAATCAAGGGATGTTGGGCGGGAGCCGACCGACAGGGCCACCCACTGATTGAATTTCGTCCAATCCATCAAGAACTGTGTGGCCAGCTTTACTGTCCGGTGACAACACTTACACACTGTACTATATCTAAGAAGGAGCAGCGTTGTCATTCTAGGGCAGAGTGTATTAGTGCTTCTGAATACCTCCCTCTCTCTTCATTTCTGTAACATAAGAGAAGGTGCTCTGTAGTTCACAGAATTCAGCTGAGCAAGGCTGATAACACTACCTGAGATAAGACTGCAGAGTGCACAGGACAGCACTGAATTCCTGCCAGGATCAACAGGCTTTTTTTTTGCACTTATTAAAGCGGAGTTCCAGCCCCTTACCCCCTCCAAAAATTAAAAATACAAATATTGTAGCTGCTGACTTTTAATATTAGGACACATACCTGTCCAGGCATCCAGCGATGTTGGCAAACTAGCCGATCTTTCAATCACACCTAAGGGTGCTGCCGCAGCCGCCATTCCGTCAGCGATCTCGCCATGGCAAGGTCTCCCTGAAGGTGTCCCTCCCCCCCGAAAAGGTGGCATATATGGCAGCGGAGGAGGAAGCAAACAAGCAGAGCTTCACCTTTCGGGTGGAGCTCCGCTTTAAACAGATATAACAAAACAATATATTTAGAGAAAATAAAAGAAGTTAATTAGGGCTGTAGTAGAACAGACCTAAAAGTCAGTATAAGTAGGAAGAAATGTGCCTTATTATATTACACCCGGAGGCACTTTCATCACACAGCAAGTCTTGCACAGGGCATTGCTGCAGAGATTGAAATACATCAAAATCTCATACAAAAACTCTCCTACTATACCCCAATTGGGCCCTAGCATATTTATCAGATTTTCTATTTGCTAATACAATTGTAAGTCTCCTGAATATAGTTGGGTAATTGTCTACTGAGGTTACACTATCATATTGGTATAATTCTCAGGAATTTTTCCTGTGGTCTTTATCTGGAGATGACTCATATGGTGTATAGAATGTAATCCTTCTATGAGACATTTTACCCAGCGTACAGAACCTAGACAATCTGCAGTTTCAGCACCCTCATCCCATAAAGATACCCTGTATTTGTACAGAGAATGAATAGTGTAACAATTGAACATACAGTTGTCCACTTTCTACAGGTTTCCATACACTTTAACATCTGTAAATGGCTATAGAGTTTTGTTTTTTATCCCAGATGATATTTTCTATACTTCTTGTAAAATTCTCAGACAGATTATTAGCAGGGAATGGATTAGAAGGGATCCCCTCCCTGCCAATTGTCCAGAGTATGGGCTAACGTTAGCTTGTGAGGACAGCAGGTATCTGGATGGAAGTTTCGAACATGTGAAGGTGGTAATACAACACGAATGAAGTCCTCGTCTACTAGCCTTCAAGAATTCTAAACATTAGTCCAGACAACCAGGTTTAATGTAGAAAAATGTAAAATAATGCATTTGGGTGGCAAAAATATGAATGCAATCTATACACTGGGGGGAGAACATCTGGGGGAAACTAGGATGGAAAAGGACCTGGGGGTCCTAGTAGATGATAGGCTCAGCAATGGCATGCAATGCCAAGCTGCTGCTAACAAAGCAAACAGAATATTGGCATGCATTAAAAAGGGGATTAACTCCAGAGATAAAAACGATAATTCTCCCGCTCTACAAGACTCTGGTCTGGCCACACCTAGAGTATGCTGTCCAGTTCTGGGCACCGGTCCTCATGAAGGATGTACTGGAAATGGAGCGAGTACAAAGAAGGGCAACAAAGCTAATAAAGGATCTGGAGGATATTAGTTATTAAGAAAGGTTGCGAACACTAAACTTATTCTTTCTGGAGAAGAGACGCTTGAGAGGGGATATGATTTCAATATACAAATACCGTACTGGTGACCCCATAATAGGGATAAAACTTTTTCGCGGAAGGGAGTTTAACAAGACATGTGGCTACTCATTAAAATTAGAAGAAAAGAGGTTTAACCATAAACTACGTAGAGGGTTCTTTACTGTAAGAGCGGCAAGGATGTGGAATTCCCTTCCTCAGGCAGGGGGGACATCGATAGTTTCAAAAAACTATTAGATAAGCACCTGAACAACCACAACATACAGGGATACAATGTAATACTGACATATAAGCACACACATAGGTTGGACTTGATGGACTTGTGTCTTTTTTTCAACCTCACCTACTATGTAACTATGTAACCAAACACCGAGCGAGGTGCTAAGAGATGTACACTTTGCTAGGTAAGACCCTAGCAATCTTCAAGTTTACCCCCCCCCCCCCCAGAGACCACATCCCCCAAAGTTGTTCCAGCTCCCTCCAGAAACCTCACCCCCTACCGAGCCACTAACTCTGCTGCAAATTCTCCATCATCCAGCAAAATCCAAAGCCCTCCAGCATTTAAATACATTTTTTGTATTCTCATACTTATCTTCTGTGAGTATAGTTTTTGTTTTTTACTATTGGGGTATGGAATGTTTTGATGTTTTGGAAGAATTTACTTCTAATACCTTTAAACTCCATTAGGTGGGATTGTGTAGGGCAACCCAGATATAGACAACTACAAGGTAAAAAATTCCATAATTTTATTTCACAATGTATTTATATAAAATCATAAGAAATGTTTGCCCTTAGTTTCATATAGGGCTAGTTTATATCTTCAGGCAAATGCCTTTTATAATCATGACATAACAAATATGCAAAAACAACAAACAAAAAAACAAACAACACACAGCGATATATCCAGCTATTGACTATTGTATTCCATCTCTAATGTATACAACCCATACACCTGATGGTATCAGTAGAAAAGGGATAAGAGGAACATGAAGATCCAGTGGAACGTGCGAGCACCAGTGTGTTAGGTGAGAAGTCAGCAAGTGAATCAGGAAGTTAAATGGGACTCTGGTTTGTCTGAAAGTTCAGAATGGCAGAGCTCACAGATGATGTTAGCAGGCATATAGAATGACTATGCATAGAAGCAGGCAGCTGCACCAGCACGCAAGGCATGTCACTAGCCTTATACCCCAGTGGAAGTCCTATTGGACGAAACGCGTCGGGTTGTTATGCCTGTCTTGCCACTATTTGATCTAAGCGCTTTTTATATTTTTCCATACCTGACTTCAATCTTTAAGCCAGGGTGTGTTTTATTGCTTCGTTTTTTAATAAAGCTTTTCAAAAAGCTGATTTACACTATGGGGAAGTCTTCTTTTTGATCCCTATTTCATTTGAGGATCTATACCTACTTCATGGAGCCAGAACTCTGGTGAACAGTTCTTCACTCACATCTTGGACACCGGGAGTCAGTGAGACCATAGAGGTTCGGTTGGTGAGTGCCGCAGTTTTCCCCAACATCTTCAGCTGCTGTGAACAATGAATCATCTCTCCTGCTCTATTACAAGCCTGTCTGACTCCCAAGCCGCTGGCTGGGGAGTCCATCACTGCTGGTAAGGGTATTTTTGCCTATCCCTTTCACATATTAGTTGGATACCTTATCCTGTGGATGCCATTCCCGGATTCAAGGGCCCCATACTACCGTTTCCGATTGTTGTTGATCGTCCCAGCCACATCCCCAGATGCTTACCCACTTAATCATGTTGGACTTCTAGTTATGTTAGTTACCTATGAGTTCATGTTGGACTTTTAGTTTTTGACAGCAGTCCATATTGTTAATGTGTTGTAGTTTACATTATCAATATCTTTTTCATTTTTACTTTTTCATTTTAGGTTTTTATCATGTATTTGTGTCACTGCATCATCTAAGATGTCCTAGCAAGTTCATTATATTTTCTCACGATTTTTTCTATTTCATAACTGCTCCTTCCCATAATTTGGGATTTGCAGTGAGTTATTTTAGGACTCATATTTTATCCACTTAAATTTCTCTATTATCACTTTATAGGGACTTACTTCTGCTAGTGTCAGCTATCAGTTTATACACGGTCCTTTTCAGTGTTTCATTAACACACTCTATTACACAGATTGTTTTTATTACCACTATGTATCACCTACCTCTGCTAGTGCTAACTAACAGTTTACTCACGGTCAATTTTGTGTTTCATTAATACACTTTATTGTGCATATCGCCTTTCAGATGTCCATTCTGTTAGGCTTTGCCCAATAACGCACATATAGATTATTTTCTTTAGCGCCACACTTATTCACATTATGTCACTAGCCACGTCGCCTGCCACCAGATGCCATCAGGTGTCCTCAGCGGAGTCCATCCTTACATCAGGTGCCCCCAGCGGAGTCCCTCCTTACATGCAGCCTGTGTCCCATCAAATGCAGCCTGTGTCCCATCAAATGCAGCCTGTGTCCCATCAAATGCAGCCTATGTGACATAAAATGCAGCCTGTGTCACATAAAATACAGCCTGTGTCCCATTAAATGCAGCCTGTGTCACATAAAATGCAGCCTGTGTCGCATAAAATGCAGCCTGTGTCCCATTAAATGCAGCCTGTGTCCCATTAAATGCAGCCTGTGTCACATAAAATGCAGCCTGTGTCACATAAAATGCAGCCTATGTCCCATTAAATGCAGCCTGTGTCACATAAAATACAGCCTGTGTCCCATGAAGTGCAGTCTGTGTCACATTAAATGCAGCCTGTGTCACATTAAATGCAGCCTGTGTCCCATGAAGTGCAGCCCGTGTCACATAAAATGCAGCTTGTGTCTCATTAAATGCAGCCTGTGTGCCATTAAATGCAGCCTATGTCACATCAAATGAAGCCTGTGTTACATTAAATGCAGCCTGTGTCACATTAAATGCAGTCTGTGTCACATTAAATGCAGTGTGTGTCACATTAAATGCAGCCTTTGTCACATAAAATGCAGCCTGTGTCACATAAAATGCAGCCTGTGTCACATAAAATACAGCCTGTGTCCCATTAAATGCAGCCTGTGTCACATAAAATGCAGCCTAAGTCACATAAAATGCAGCCTGTGTCCCATTAAATGCAGCCTGTGTCACATAAAATGCAGCCTGTGTCACATAAAATGCAGCCTGTGTCACATAAAATGCAGCCTGTGTCCCATTAAATGCAGCCTGTGTCACATAAAATGCAGCCTGTGTCACATAAAATGCAGCCTATGTCCCATTAAATGCAGCCTGTGTCACATAAAATACAGCCTGTGTCCCATGAAGTGCAGCCTGTGTCACATTAAATGCAGCCTGTGTCACATTAAATGCAGCCTGTGTCCCATGAAGTGCAGCCCGTGTCACATAAAATGCAGCTTGTGTCTCATTAAATGCTGCCTGTGTGCCATTAAATGCAGCCTATGTCACATCAAATGAAGCCTGTGTCCCATTAAATGCAGCCTCTGTCACATCAAATGCAGCCTGTGTTACATTAAATGCAGCCTGTGTCACATCAAATGCAGTCTGTGTCACATTAAATGCAGTGTGTGTCACATTAAATGCAGCCTTTGTCACATAAAATGCAGCCTGTGTCACATAAAATGCAGCCTGTGTCCCATTAAATGCAGCCTGTGTCACATCAAATGCAGCCTATGTCCCATTAAATGCAGCCTGTGTCACATCAAATGAAGCTTGTGTCACATAAAATGCAGCCTGTGTCACATAAAATGCAGCCTGTGTCCCATTAAATGCAGCCTGTGTCCCATCAAATGCAGCCTATGTCCCATTAAATGCATCCTGTGTCACATCAAATAAAGCTTGTGTCACATAAAATGCAGCCTGTGTCACATAAAATGCAGCCTGTGTCCAATGAAGTGCAGCCTGTGTCCAATGAAGTGCAGCCTGTGTCTCATTAAATTCAGCCTGTGTCCCATTAAATGCAGCCTATGTCACATCAAATGAAGCCTGTGTCACATCAAATGCAGCCTGTGTCACATTAAATGCAGCCTGTGTCCCACGAAGTGCAGGATGTACTGGAAATGGAGCGAGTACAAAGAAGGGCAACAAAGCTAATGAAGGATCTGGCGGATATTAGTTATTAAGAAAGGTTGCAAACACTAAACTTATTCTCTCTGGAGAAGAGACGCTTGAGAGGGGATATGATTTCAATATACAAATACCGTACTGGTGACCCCACAATAGGGATAAATCTTTTTCGCGGAAGGGAGTTTAACAAGACATGTGGCCACTCATTAAAATTAGAAGAAAAGAGGTTTAACCATAAACTACGTAGAGGGTTCTTTACTGTAAGAGCGGCAAGGATGTGGAATTCCCTTCCTCAGGCAGGGGGGACATCGATAGTTTCAAAAAACTATTAGATAAGCACCTGAACAACCACAACATACAGGGATATGTAATGTAATACTGACACATAATCACACACATAGGTTGGACTTGATGGACTTGTGTCTTTTTTTCAACCTCACCTACTATGTAACTATGTAACTATGTAACCAAACACTGAGCGAGGTGCTAATATGTACACTTTGCTAGGTAAGACCCTAGCAATCTTCAAGTTTACCCCCCCACCCCCTTCAGAGACCACATCCCCCAAAGTTATTCCAGCTCCCTCCAGAAACCTCACCCCCTACCGAGCCACTAAGTCTGCTGCAAATTCCCCATCATCCAGCAAAATCCAAAGCCCTCCAGCATGTAAATACATTTTTTGTATTCTCATACTTATCTTCTGTGAGTATAGTTTTTTTGTTTTTTACTATTGGGGTATGGAATGTTTTGATGTTTTGGAAGAATTTACTTCTAATACCTTTAAACTCCATTAGGTGGGATTGTGTAGGGCAACCCAGATATAGACAACTACAAGGTAAAAAATTCCATAATTTTATTTCACAATGTATTTATATAAAATCATAAGAAATGTTTGCCATTAGTTTCATATAGGGCTAGTTTATATCATCAGGCAAATGCCTTTTATAATCATGACATAACAAATATGCAAAAACAACAAACAAAAAAATAAACAACACACAGCGATATATCCAGCTATTGACTATTGTATTCCATCTCTAATGTATACAACCCATACACCTGATGGTATCAGAAGAAAAGGGATAAGAGGAACATGAAGATCCAGTGGAACGTGCGAGCACCAGTGTGTTAGGTGAGAAGTCAGCAAGTGAATCAGGAAGTTAAATGGGACTCTGGTTTGTCTGAAAGTTCAGAATGGCAGAGCTCACAGATGATGTTAGCAGGCATATAGAATGACTATGCATAGAAGCAGGCAGCTGCACCAGCACGCAAGGCAAGTAGGCACTTGGCAATGATGTGGAGCAGAATCGGAGGCAGAAGCAAAGTCACAGATCAAGCTGAGGTCAGTAACAAGTGGGCAAAAAAGTATCAAATCAGGAGCTGGATCAAGGTCAGGGAAAAGTTTAACAATCAGCAGATAAATATACTCCAAACACCTGGTGTTAGCACTTCAATCATCCTGGCACCATGGTTGTTATGGTGTCAGGATGATTGAAGCTCATTATTTCTATTATTACATTGTAATATTAAATGAAATCATTCAACTCACCATAATGCAGAATCGGTGAGAGGCCTGAGCATGTCACTAGCCACGTCGCCTGCCACCAGATGCCATTAGGTGTCCCCAGCGGAGTCCGTCCTTACATCAGGTGCCCCCTGCAGAGTCCCTCCTTACATGCAGCCTGTGTCCCATCAAATGCAGCCTGTGTCCCATCAAATGCAGCCTGTGTCACATCAAATGCAGCCTATGTCACATAAAATGCAGCCTGTGTCACATAAAATGCAGCCTGTGTCCCATTAAATGCAGCCTGTGTCACATAAAATGCAGCCTGTGTCACATAAAATGCAGCCTGTGTCGCATAAAATGCAGCCTGTGTCCCATTAAATGCAGCCTGTGTCACATAAAATACAGCCTGTGTCCCATGAAGTGCAGCCTGTGTCACATAAAATGCAGCCTGTGTCACATTAAATGCAGCCTGTGTTACATTAAATGCAGCCTGTGTCACATCAAATGCAGTCTGTGTCACATTAAATGCAGTGTGTGTCACATTAAATGCAGCCTTTGTCACATAAAATGCAGCCTGTGTCCCATTAAATGCAGCCTGTGTCACATAAAATACAGCCTGTGTCCCATGAAGTGCAGCCTGTGTCACATCAAATGCAGTCTGTGTCACATTAAATGCAGTGTGTGTCACATAAAATGCAGCCTGTGTCACATAAAATGCAGCCTGTGTCCCATTAAATGCAGCCTGTGTCCCATTAAATGCAGCCTGTGTCACATAAAATACAGCCTGTGTCCCATGAAGTGCAGCCTGTGTCACATAAAATGCAGCCTGTGTCACATTAAATGCAGCCTGTGTCACATAAAATACAGCCTGTGTCCCATGAAGTGCAGCCTGTGTCACATAAAATGCAACCTGTGTCACATTAAATGCAGCCTGTGTCCCATTAAATGCAGCCTATGTCACATCAAATGAAGCCTGTGTCACATCAAATGCAGCCTGTATCCCATCAAATGCAGCCTGTGTCACATCAAATGCAGCCTGTGTCCCATCAAATGCAGCCTATGTCACATCAAATGCAGCCTGTGTCACATCAAATGCAGCCTGTGTCCCATTAAATGCAGCCTGTGTCACATTAAATGCAGCCTGTGTTACATTAAATGCAGCCTGTGTCACATCAAATGCAGTCTGTGTCACATTAAATGCAGTGTGTGTCACATTAAATGCAGCCTTTGTCACATAAAATGCAGCCTGTGTCACAAAAAATGCAGCCTGTGTCCCATTAAATGCAGCCTGTGTCACATAAAATACAGCCTGTGTCCCATGAAGTGCAGCCTGTGTCACATAAAATGCAGCCTGTGTCACATTAAATGCAGCCTGTGTCACATAAAATACAGCCTGTGTCCCATGAAGTGCAGCCTGTGTCAAATAAAATGCAACCTGTGTCACATTAAATGCAGCCTGTGTCCCATTAAATGCAGCCTATGTCACATCAAATGAAGCCTGTGTCACATCAAATGCAGCCTGTATCCCATCAAGTGCAGCCTGTGTCACATCAAATGCAGCCTGTGTCCCATCAAATGCAGCCTATGTCACATCAAATGCAGCCTGTGTCACATCAAATGCAGCCTGTGTCCCATTAAATGCAGCCTGTGTCACATAAAATGCAGCCTGTGTCCCATCAAATGCAGCCTGTGTCACATAAAATGCAGCCTGTGTCCCATCAAATGCAGCCTGTGTCACATCAAATGCAGCCTGTGACACATCAAATGCAGCCTATGTCACATAAAATGCAGCCTGTGTCACATAAAATGCAGCCTGTGTCACATAAAATGCAGCCTGTGTCCCATTAAATGCAGCCTATGTCACATAAAATGCAGCCTGTGTCAGATAAAATGCAGCCTGTGTCGCATAAAATGCAGCCTGTGTCCCATTAAATGCAGCCTGTGTCACATAAAATACAGCCTGTGTCCCATGAAGTGCAGCCTGTGTCACATAAAATGCAACCTGTGTCACATAAAATGCAGCCTGTGTCACATAAAATGCAGCCTGTGTCCCATTAAATGCAGCCTGTGTCACATCAAATGCAGTCTGTGTCACATTAAATGCAGTGTGTGTCACATTAAATGCAGCCTTTGTCACATTAAATGCAGCCTTTGTCACATAAAATGCAGCCTGTGTCACATAAAATGCAGCCTGTGTCCCATTAAATGCAGCCTGTGTCACATCAAATGCAGCCTGTGTCCCATTAAATGCAGCCTGTGTCCCATCAAACCCCCCTCCCCCCTCTTCTCCGTGGGAGCACAGCGGTACGTACCTTGCTGTGTTGTCCTCTCCTGCGGTGTCTCCTTCCACTGGCAGCGGCAATGGAGGAGTCAGCTCCTCATACTTCCGGTTTTCTCTCTCCTTCGGGCGCAATGGGAGAGAGAAAACAGGAAGTGACATCTAGCTCAGATGTCAAACAAACCGCCCGGCCGTAGTAATAGATACTACGCGCGTCGGGCGAAAGCTACTCAGCGCCTCGGAAAGCGGCGCGAGGCGGGACAAAAGCCCGCAAATGAAGCGCCGCGTCTGCAATCTCATGATTGCATAGACATGGCACTTCCCATAAGCGCACTGTGTCCAGCGTCCAAACACAGTGCACTTAAGGACTTTTTTTTATTATTATTAGTTTTAAATTTTTTTTTTTTCTTTGTGACTCCCTATGGACGGACCGCTACTGAGCAGAGGTCAGCAATGGGTAGAATGAAACTACAGAGCAAGATTCAAATCAGGTCAATAACAGGAATTGCATGCAGAACACACGTCAGGGAGCAAGGAACATGCTGAAGACCAGTCTGCACTGACACTACAATTACAGCCTCCCTTTAAAAAAGCCTCCTGGCGCCAATGCTGTATGCATGTCCACACACGCACCATGATGCACAGGCACAATGATGTGCATTCTTACATACACGTGCCTGGCTAATGTTCTTGCAGAAGTATGCACATGCACATTTTTCTGAGCCAGTTGACTATTAGGAATTCCCTGATAGTGGGGCACACAGGCATCTGACACTCAATGAAGTGTCAAGTGCTAATATAACCAACAGAGGCTGCAGCACTTGAACAGAGGAAGGGTAGAAGACACAGACCACTGAAGGGATGAGTATAATGCTACATTCATGTGGCTGAATATCAACAGCCAGGGGGTGACCAATGGAAAGAATCAATAGGTTTTTGCCTGTGGCTTTACACACTGTATGTGACCAGCAACTGCTGTCAGATTTGTATTCTGGATGAAGACAGTGTGCTTCTAGGGTCAGTGCATTTTTTGTGCAGCCATAGTGCAGCATTTAGCTGTCTCTGAACGCAGCAAACTACCTGGAAATCTGCATTTCTGTGAATGTAGCAGACTGTGTACTGTGAAGTGCTCTCCTCTTAAAGGAGACATTTTTTGTGCTGAGATTGCAACCAGTGGCGGCCCGTGCATTGTGGGCGTACAGGTGCCACCCCCCCATCCATGCGCCCGGCCCCTTTCAGGATGCCAGATGCTTGGATTCCTATGGCGGGGACGGGAGGGGGTAGTACTTTTTGAAACACCTGATTAGAGCCAGAGGCACTATTAGGCTTCAAAATAGGGTGGGCTCAGGGCGCAGAGTGCGCCCTGAACCCACCCAATTGTGTGACGATAGCAAATTCATTTTCTCTATTTTCACACTAACCTTCCTCCCAGGAGGCAGGGCGTCAGACCTGTTTCCTGATTGGCCAGAGTGCCAGGCCACTCTATTGGATGCCTGGCGCTTAGGAAGAGGAGCGGGGGAGTCTCTCGTCCTCTCCCAGGGCTGAGCTCCAGCTGATGATAATCCAGCACGGTCAGCACCGACTCGTCCGCAGAGCACTGTCCGCACAATCGTGGGCTGGGCTTGGGGTCACAGGAAGAGCCGCTCAGGCTGTAGAAGAAGAAGGTGAAGAGGAAGATCATAGTCAGCAGCAGGTAGACTCTGGGCTGAGCCCGCATCACTTCCAGGTGGCCGGCAGATCCGATGGGGTTCAAGGTGCCACATCCCGTGAGTGGGTCCGGGGGGTAGGAAGGGCAGGCATGGCACTGCTGTGCTCGCTACTTCTACCCGAGTCTGTGCTGAGATCTAAGTCCTAGGAGAGGGGTGTATGGGGGAGGGGAGGTGGGACAGCATCATCCATCCATAGATCGACAGGAGCGAAGCCAGAGGATGAGGATAAGATGGGCACAGTGGCTGTATTTGGTGGGCACAGTGGCTGCATATGCTGGGCACAGTGGCTGCATATGATGGGCACAGTGACAGTATTTGGTGGGCACAGTGGCTGCACATGATGGGCACAGTGGCTGCATATGCTGGGCACAGTGGCTGCACATGATGGGTACAGTGACTGTATTTGCTGGTCACAGTGGCTGCACATGATGGGCACAGTGGCTGCATATGCTGGGCACAGTGGCTGCACATGATGGGCACAGTGACTGTATTTTCTGGGCACAGTGGCTGCACATGATGGACACAGTGGCTGTATTTGGTGGGCACAATGGCTGCATATGCTGGGCATAGTGGCTGCATATGATGGGCACAGGGGCTGCATTTGATGGCAAAGTGGTTGTATTTGATGGGCACAGTGGCTGCATTTGATGGGCACAGTGCCTGCATAAGATAGGTACAGTGGCTGCATCTGATAGGCACAGTGGCTGCATATGATGGGCACAGTGGCTGCATTTGATGGGCACAGTGGCTGTATTTGATGGGCACAGTGGCTGCATTTGATGGGCACAGTGGCTGCATTTGATGGGTGCAGTGGCTTCATATGATGGGCACAGTGGCTGCATTTGATGGGCACAGTGGCTGCATTTGATGGCACAGTGGCTGCATTTGCTGGGCACAGTGGCTGCAATTAATGGCACAGTGGCTGCATTTGATGGGCAAAGTGGCTGAATTTGATAGAAACAGTGAGGCCGCAACTGATGTTTTTTTTTTAAGTATTCTTCAGAATTTTTCAGTTTGTTTGCGCCCCACCCAAGAAAAAAATTTGGAGCACCAGCCACCACTGATTGCAACACTTCTCCTTAATCAGTATTCACACCTCTTAACATCCTGTAAAAGCCTGTAATGATGTTTCCAGCGAAAGACAGAAATATAAAACAGAATATGACCACAGGGCTGGATCTAGCCTATTTGATCTGGGGGTGCAGTAAAATATGTCAAGGGGCATAATGTCAATAGTGTGACAGTAATGCAGGGAACCAGTACGCTTCTGTACCACAAGTCTCAACCCGGGTGTAAAGTCTGACAGGTAGTGCATGAGTGAACAGGGAACGCTAGTATGTATTAGGCTGCCCTTAGATTAGTATGAACAGAACCTGTGCCCCCTTATACTGTATCAGAAGTCCTCATCAGAATTCCCCCTTACATCAGGGTTCCTATAAGTCCAACCTTTCATCAAATGCCCCCATCAGAGTGCCCCTCCACATCAAATGTCCCCATTAGAGTCTCGCTTACATCATCTGCCCCCATCAGAGTGCCCTTATACATCAAATGTCACCATCAGAGTGCACGCTTACACCAATTATCCCCATCAGAGTGCCTGCTACATCATATGTCCTCATCAGAGTGCACCCTTACATCAAATGTCGCCATCAGAGTGCCCCCTATATCAAGTGTCCCCCTTCAGAGTGCCCCTTACATCAAATGTTCTTAACAGAGTGCACCCTTACATCAAATGTCGCCATCAGAGTGCACACTTACATCAAATGTTGCCATCAGAGTGCCCTCTTACATTGATTGTCCCCATCAGAGTGCCCCCTTACATCAAACATCTTAATCAGAGTGCCCCCTACATCAAATGCCCCCATCAGAGTGCCCCCTACATCAAATGTCCCCATCAGAGTACCCCCTTACATCAAATGTCCTCATCCGAGTGCCCCCTACATCAAAAGTCCCCATCAGAGTACCCTCTTAAATCAAATGTTCCCTTCAGAGTACCACCTTACGGGCGCATGCGCGCAGCTGGATATGTCGGCGGTGTAACACTTCTGCTCCGCTCCGGTTGGCATAACGAACCCCGCCGGAGATGCCAGAGAGCCCGCCCACGCTCACAACTCACCTACCAGACTCCTGCAGCATAACTGACCTGGTGGATGATCGGGAGAAGGCACTCAATACCCTCACAGCCGCCCACGAATGGAGGCAGTGACAAGGCCCCAGCTCCACGGCCCGCTGAAAGGACGGATCCCGCTGGAGCACCCAGCAGCCATCCTCATGGCATCCACACACCCGGTCAGACTCCCGCTGCCTCCCGCTGCCTCCCCCATCCGGGGAAAAGACAAGTGGTAAGCCTAAATACCCCAATTCTTATCCGCAGACAGCCACATTAACAGGCCACATGTCCAAAATGGCGGCGGTGGCCCCAAAGCACACACATGTGCTGCAGCCAGAGACGCAGACACAGCCCCGAGATCTGCCTGGACAGAGCTCAATGAAGGAATCTAATGCCAGAACTTCTCGGCTGTGTCCATGTCCCCGGACAGAGATATATTCTTCTACCAGTCAGACCTGGACAGAGCACTATGTGACATAGCAAGCCAAGGGAGCATGGAGGATGGATCACCTTCTTTTCCCAATTCTCAACCCGTGGCACCACCGCCATCTGAATACTTGGGGGACCCTATCTTGTTGGCAAGGTTTTCTACTATTTTGGAACAGGGGCTAGAAAAAGCAAGCAAGCGCATAACCTCTGACCTAAAGCATGAATTTCAGGAGCTGGATTTCCGCATAGGAACAATAGAGAACACACTGGAAGACACCATTACCAGAACCAACCAGAACACTGAATGTATTGAGGGCATACACAAGAGATTGGACAAGGCGCTAAATAAGATAGATGACTTGGAAAATCGGTCCCGCCGTTATAATTTTAGGGTGCGCGGCATTCCTGAAACCTTTCTCGACACCGAAGCTATCATTAAGGAACTTATCCACCATCTCATCCCTGACTTACCTTCTCACAAGATGGACTTAGACAGAGTTCACAGGGCCCTGACTGCGCCCCGGGAGGATGGACTGCCAAGGGACATCATAGTAAAGCCTCATTTCTATGCGGTTAAGGAGCAAATTATGGCCAGAGCCACAGAAATAGCTGATCTGCAACTTCGGGATCACAAAATCCAGATCTTTGCTGATATCTCACCGGCATCTATCCAGAAGCGCAGAGCCATGAAACCTTTTCTACAGCCTCTGATAGCTAAAAATATTAAATACTACTGGGCCTTCCCTTTTCGATTGAATTTTACTTTCCACAACAAGAAACACTCTTTTTCCACGTTTCTGGAAGGTGAAGTTCTGCTGAAGAAACTGGGATATCTATGGATCCGGAGAGACCCCCCCGCACCCCCCTACCTGGGTCACCCGCCACCTAGCCCGTGCCTAGTCCTACATCTCCAGTATGGAGCTCCACCATAAGCCATGCCAGCCTCAAAATTATACCCCCCCGTGATAGAGAAGGAATTTAAAAGGTGGCTTTTGGGTCAGATGAGACCTTGTGGAGTGAATTTTTTCTTCTGGTTGTTTTTCAAAATTTTTCATTGATCCTAGGCCGGGATCACAGATGGAACATTTAGGAGGCTTCCTGAAAATTCATTGCTAAAAGGGGGAATGAGAGACCCTGGGATTTATTTTTTAAGCTTACTGCTGTGTTTCTCTTGTTTTCCTGAGGGTCTTCTGATTCTTACAGTTATAGCTCCTTATGTTGATGTTGACAATTTTGAAAGGCGGGTTAAGGCCAGTGGTGGTAGTCATGCACCCAGTTTGTCTTTGTTTCCCTCCAGTAATGAGGGGACCAGAGCCAAACCAGGTCCTGGGCTTTGCCCAGGGTGACGTTTGTGGACAACCAGAGGGACTTTTTTCCCTGGTCTAGGATTCGTTTGATTGAATTTACTGTCTAACACATAATATACGTTGATCTCTTATTTGCAGGACAGTTCTCCAATAGAATCTCTTCTGATCTTTTGTTTCTTTCTAAATATAACCCCTTTTTGTTTTTTCTCTTGACCTTTACCCCTTCTCCCTTCATTCCGGGCCTCCTTGGAACCAAGCCTTCAGCTGCTGAGCGATACGGTAAACCGGGAAAAGCAATTCTCTGTCAGAAACCATGAATCAGACCGAGACAGAAGTACAGTTAATCACACTTGTTTAATAATAATAAAAAGGAAAACAGAGTAAGCGTAGTCAATACATAGTCAGAGTTCAGTAACCAGATCAGGTAGTCAGCCAATGCCAATGTCAGAGAGCCAGAGATCAACGTAGTAGTACAGCAAGCAGGATCAGGAGCCAGAAGGAACGTCAGCCGAGCAAGTCTTCAACAGGAACGCAGGAGAAAGTGTTTGAGATTTGACCAAAGGCGAAGGCAGAGATGAAGTGAGCTGGACGGCTTTAAGTAGCCAGGACTGACGAGCAGATCATCAAGAGCTGAGTCACTGTGGAGAGAAAGGAGCTGGCAATTATCCGACACAAGGGATGAGCCGATCACCCCCCCCCCCCCGGTTCGGTTCACACCAGAACCTGCGAGCAGACCGAAAATTCATGCAAACTTTAGAACCCCATTGAAGTCAATGGGACTTGAGCGTTCAAAATCAAAAGTGCTAAATTTAAAGGCTAATTTGTATGGTATTGTCCTAAAAAGGGTTTGGGGACCCGGGTCCTGCTCCAGGTGACATGTATTAATGCAAAAAAGTTTTAAAAACGGATGTTTTTTTGGGAGCAGTGATTTTAATGATGCTTAAAGTGAAAAAAAAAAAGTGAAATATTCCTTTAAATATCGTACCTGGGGGGTGTCTATAGTATGCCTGTAAAGTGGCGCGTGTTTCCTGTGCTTAGAACAGTCCCTGCACAAAAATGACATTTTTAAAGCAATAAAAGTCATTTAAAACTGTTTGCGGCTTTAATGTAATGTCAGGTCCTGGCAATATGGATGAAAATCCGTGAGACAAACGGCATGGGTACCCCCCCCAGTCCATTACCAGGCCCTTTGGGTCTTGTATGGATATTAAGGGGAACCCCGCATCTAAATTAAAAAAAGGAAAGGCGTGAACAGCAGTATACAGGCGGTGCAAACAAGACAGGGACTGTAGGTTTGTTGTTAAGTAGAATCTGTTTGTAATTTTGAACTGGTACATTTTTAAAGTGTAGCTCCAGCCAAAAAATCTATTTTTAAGATTTTTAGAAAACATAGGGAAGGGTTACCACCCCTGTGACATTTGTTTTGCTGTCTGTGCACCTCTTCAGAAGATTTCACCTCACTTTCTGTCCCAATGACAAATGTTTTTTGACGATTTGGGGTTTTTAGTGAAACAAGGATTGGTGATAAAGCATCAGTGGAGAGGAGACACGTTTTTCCCATATTAACTCTTACAGGACAGAATTTCCCTTCCTAGGGGTAAATTTCATCTCACTTCCTGTTGTCTCCTTCCGTTTGGAAGTAGGAGTCGTTTGTAAGTTGGATATTTGAAAGTAGGGGCCTGCCCTATATACTCTGCAGAAATTGCAGCCTTAGGTGTTGGTGTTGCCACAACACTGTAAGCCCTCACAGTTACTCTTGGTGGGCGCAGGAACGGGCTCTGCTGTGAAATATTAGATCAAGAATTGTAATTACATGTCCCTGTTGAACAGAGTCAGAAAAATTGGGCCTTTGTTGGTGGTGGTGCTGGTGCCACAACACTGTAAGTCCTCACAGTTACTCTTGGTGGGTGCAAAAACGGGCCCTGCTGTGAAATATTAGATCAAGAATTGTAATTACATGCAGCTGTTGAACAGGGGCATAAAAATTGGGCCTTTGGTGGTGGTGGTGGTGGTGGTGTTGCCACAACACTGTAAGTCCTCACAGTTACTCTTGGTGGGAGCTGGCACGGGCCCTGCTGTGAAATATTAGATCAAGAATTGTAATTACATGCACCTGTTGAACAGGGGCAGAAAAATTGGGCCTTTGGTGGTGGTGGTGCTGGTGCCACAACACTGTAAGTCCTCACAGTTACTCTTGGTGGGCGCAGAAACAGGCCCTGCTGTGAAATATTAGATAAAGAATTGTAATTACATGCACCTGTTGAACAGGGGCAGAAAAATTAGGCCTTTGGTGGTGGTGTTGCCACAACACTGTAAGTCCTCACAGTTACTCTTGGTGGGAGCTAGAACAGGCCCTGCTGTGAAATATTAGATCAAGAAATGTAATTACATGCACCTGTTGAACAGGGGCAGAAAAACTGGCCCTTTGGTGGTGGTGGTGGTGGTGGTGTTGCCACAACACTGTAAGTCCTCACAGTTACTCTTGGTGGGAGCTGGCACGGGCCCTGCTGTGAAATATTAGATCAAGAATTGTAATTACATGCACCTGTTGAGCGGGGCAGAAAAATTGGGCCTTTGGTGGTGGTGGTGGTGGTGTTGCCACAACACTGTAAGTCCTCACAGTTACTCTTGGTGGAAGCTGGAACGGACCCTGCTGTGAAATATTAGATCAAGAAATGTAATTACATGCACCTGTTGAACAGGGGCATAAAAATTGGGCCTTAGGCACTGATGCCACAACACTGCAACCCCTCACAGATACTCTAGTTGGAGCGCAGGAATGAGCCCTCCTGCAAAATATTGCATCAAAAATTGTAATTACACGCCCCCAGGGGCTGAAGAATTGGGCCTTAGGCACTGGTGCTGGTGCCACAACACTGCAACCCCTCACAGATTATCTAACTGGAGCACAGGAACGAGCCCGCTGCAAAGTATTGAATCAAAAATTGTAATTACACGCCCCTGTTAAACAGGGACTGAAAAATTGGGCCTTAGGCACTGGTGCAGGTGCCACAACACTGCAACCCTTCACAGATACTCTAGTTGGAGCGCAGGAACAAGCCTTGCTGCAAAGTATTGCATCAAAAATTGTAATTACACGCCCCTGTTAAACAGGGGCTGAAAAATTGGGCCTTAGCCACTGGTGGCGGCGCCCAGAACCAAAAATATTCTTACAAGCTATCAGCATGATCATTGAGGAGGAAGAGGATAGTCACTCAGCATAACAGGATATTCACTCAGCATCAGCATAGGCAGTCTTGAAGGGATCTGACATTTCAAAAAAAATTATTCGGTTACATCAGTATCAGGTGCTTGGTAACTGGTGGTGATCCAAGACTGATTCATTTTTATGAAGGTCAGTCCATCGACCGAGTCGGTGGACAGGCGCACCCTGTGATCGGTAATAAAGCCTCCAGCAGCACTGAATGTGCGTTCCGAAAGAACGCTGGATGCAGGACAGGACAGTAGCTCAATTGCATACTGTGCAAGCTCTGGCTAGTGATCCATCCTCAAGACCCAGTAACCCAGAGGATTTTCGGTGGGAAAGGTGTCCAAGTCAGATCTTGCCCCTAGGTATTCCTGCACCATGTAAAGCAGACGCTGGCGATGGTTGCTGAAGCCGATCATACCTTGGGGCTGCGGACTAAAAAATTGTCCGAACGCATCGGTCAGATGGCCACCTTCTCCACCGCTCCTTCTTTGACTGACCGAAGCCTCAGCAACACGTTGCAGGAACAGGAGTTTGTAACCTCCCAGTCTCTGGGAACGCGTTGCACAGACCTTTCTGCAAGGCCTCCCGAAGATGTTTCATCCTCTGCTCCCTATGCGACAGCAAGATAATGTCCGCAACCTTACCCTTGTAACGTGGATCAAGGAGGGTTGCCAGCCAGTATTGATCCCTCTCCTTGATACCACGAATACGAGGATCCTTCCGCAGGCTTGGCAGGATCAGGGAGGCCATGCAGCGTAGGTTTGCTGAGGCATTCGGTCCGGAGTCCTCTGGGTCACTAAGGACGACATGATCCGCAGCCACCTCCTCCCAGCCACGTACATGTCCATGGGTTTCTTGGGACTGTAAATGATCCCTTAAAGACTGCTGCTGATGCTAAGTGCCAGGCTCCACCTCCATGCTGACACAATCCTTCTCTTCCTCCTCCTCCTCGTCCTCTTCCTGTGTGATTGGCGGGCACGCAGCAACACTGTCTGGATAAAGGGGGCCTTGAGAGCTAAGGAAGTCCTCCTCTTCCTGCCTCTGTTCTGCCTCAAGTGCCCTGTCCATTATTCCACGCAGCGTGTGCTCCAACAGGTGGACAAGGGGGACAGTGTCATTGATGCATGCACTGTCACTGCTCACCATCCTCGTGGCCTCCTCAAATGGTGACAGGACAGTGCATGCATCCCTGATCATGGCCCACTGGCGTGGGGAAAAAAACCAAGCTCCCCTGAGCCTGTCCTGGTTCCATAGTCGCACAGGTACTCATTGATGGCCCTCTGCTGCATGTGCAGCCGCTGCAGCATGGCCAACGTTGAGTTCCACCTGGTGGGCATGTCACAGATTAGGCGGTTCTTGGGCAGGTTAAATTCCTTTTGGAGATCAGCCAGCCGAGCACTGGCATTATATGACCTGCGGAAATGCACACAGACTTTCCTGGCCTGCCTCAGACATCCTGTAAGCCCAGGTACCTGCCAAAGAACTGCTGCACCACCAAGTTAAGGACGTGAGCCAAACAGGGCACATGGGTCAGTTGTCCCTGTCAGAGGGTGGAGAGGAGGTTGGTGCCATTATCGCAAACCACCATACCTGCCTTAAACTGGCGTGGTCATCAACCACCTCTGAACCTGCCCCTGCAGAGCTGACAGAACCTCTGCCCCAGTGTGGCTCCTGTCCCCCAAGCACACCAGCTGAAGCACCGCATGGCATCTTTTGGCCTGCATGCTTGCATAGCCCCTTGAACGCCTACGGAGCACCGCTGGTTCCGAAGACAAATCAGCACAGGAAGAGGACATGGAGGAAGAAAAAGAGGAGGGGGTAGAGGAGAGAGGTGTGGCAGAATCACCACTAGTAGTATTTTGGAGGCGTGGTGGCGGAACAACCTCCAACACTACTGCACCCTGTCCTGCAATCTTCCCAGCTGCCAGAAGAGTCACCCAATGCACGGTGAAAGATAGGTAACGTCCCTGTCCATGCCT
This sequence comes from Aquarana catesbeiana, assembly GCF_042186555.1. Classification (NCBI taxonomy): domain Eukaryota; kingdom Metazoa; phylum Chordata; class Amphibia; order Anura; family Ranidae; genus Aquarana; species Aquarana catesbeiana. The sequence continues at coordinate 619,656,777 of NC_133326.1, read as the reverse complement.
GCTGGACCATGAGTCAGCGGTAATATGCATCTTACTGCTGACCGCCCTGTCCAGCGAGGCCAAGACATTGCCTTCCACATGCCAGTAGAGAGCTGGAATCGCCTTCAGTGAGAAAAAGTGGCGTTTGGGAACCTGCCACTGAGGAACCGTGCACATTCCACAAACTCATGGAAGTGGGCAGAGTCTACCAACTGAAAAGGCAGCAGTTGAAGTGCTAGCAATTTAGCCAAGCTAGCATTCAACCGCAGGGCATGTGGATGGCTGGGAGCGAACTTCTTTCAGCGGTGCAGCAGCTGGGGCAGGGAAATTTGCCTGGTACAATCTGATGTCGGTGTACCGATAGCAGATTGCCCCCAAGTACTTGGCTGTGACACACCTAATTCTACACCTTCATTCCTCTCAGTACAGGTCTCAGAGAGGACTGAAGGTATAGTGGGGTTGGAGATCCCAGCTGATGAGGAGCAAGGAGAGGTCCTCTTTGTTCTTTGGTGGGGGTCTTTTAGGTACACTTGCCAACGAACTGCATGGCAGGTCAACATATGTCTGGTCAAGCATGTGGTGCCCAAGCGGGAGATGTTTTGGCCACGCGAGATATGCTTGAGACATATGCTGCAAATAGCAGCGGTGAGATCTGATGCACTCGTCTCAAAAAAGGCCCACGCTGAAGAACTTTTGGAATAACGCGCAGAGACAGCAGCGCCCTGCACATGCGGAGCTCTGCGGTGTGATGCAGTCGGTGTGCTGCCCTTAAGCTGGCCCCTGGAGGGCATCCTGCCTCGTTGGTGATGTGCTCCTCCTCCTCCTCCTCTTTCCTATCAGGCACCCACGTGGAGTCAGTTGCCCCATCATCCCCTCCCTCCTCATCACTGAAGCAAAGCTGGCAGTATGCTGCAGCTGGGGGAACATGACTGTCAGATTGCTGTCCTTCTTGGGCACCCCCTCTCTCTGGGCTCACGCTACTGCCTTCCTCTAGCTGGGTACCATCATCAGAGCCTTCAAAAGGCTTTGCATGTACCCTCCTGGAGCATGTACCCAACACTGTGGTCAAACAGTTCGGGGGAATCCTCAGGAGGACATGGTGGGGCTAGAGAAGGAGTGACTGATGCCATTGAGCCAAGGGAAGAGGCTGCGTTGGCAGCTGCTTTGCCAGACAAAGTACCCTGAGCCTGGGTGAGAAAGGATGAGGAGGATGAGGAGGATGAGGACGGCTTGGTCATCCACTCTACCAAGTCTTCCGCATGTTGCGGCTCAACACGGCCAGCTGCCGAAAAAAAGGACAAGCGTGTCCCACGGCCACGTGCTGATGAGGATGCACCGTCTCCACGACCAGCACTGTTGCCTCTAGACACAGAGCCTGCTTGCCCTCTTTTATTGGCTTGTGACTGTCTGCCTTTCCTTGTTGGCCTTCCAGACATACTAATGGCCTGCAGTGAGATGTAGCTGCACAAAGCTGGGATGTATATATATACTGATACTGCAACTAGCAGAATCAACTGCCTGCCTGTAGTATTATTAGTATGAGAACACCAGCAATTGTCTTCAGGTAGCTTTAGGTGCACACTGTGCAGAGGACACAGTACACTAACTGTAAATACTGTAGCTGCCTAAATATAAAAAGATAAATCAGCGCGAAAATGTGAAATATTGCTCAGCAGCTGGACACCAGGGTCAACAATCAAATCCCTAAAACAAATGTATAAGCTGATGGTGCAGCGCTAATGGAAGAAAAATTGAAGTAATAAACATACAAAATACCAAACAATATGAAGAATGTACAATGTATGTCTCACAAATGAATGCTGAAATTGTGTCAATAAACACAGGACACAAGGATAAACATATATCTCAAAGTTCATGAAAGCACACAAAAGTCCATGGATAATCCAATAATTCCAAACACTCGTGTAAAATAAGACAGCATGCTGAAAAAGGGTGACAGATCGATGTGCCCACCACCAACATTCAGAGTGGCCTCTCACCTGATGACATGGACCCTTTAATTACAGAGGGTCATATTAGGCATTCCCTTAAGGGTCATATGGGTGTGAAGCACAGCGGTTCAGCATGCAGAGACCTCCGTCATGACGCTGGATCAGGACACTCGGACAGTGCAGTGGCATATGGAATAAAAGATGGCAAAGATAGTGCTCTCCGTATGGACAATTTTATTAAAAAGGTGAAAATAAACACTCACAGATAAAGCACTATACCAGTGCAAGTAAACAGGCTCGAGCGATGACATGTAAACACGATACACTGAGGATGCGCGATGGCGGCGGGTGACGTCACGACGTATCCTTGTTCTGGACGTGCTGCATCCCAGTGGGCGGGGACTTCTTCAGCAGATGGAGATACGACGTGGGCACCCGCACTTTATCCAAGGTAAGTAACCATGGCAATGATAAACAAAACCTGGCCGGCGTATCCGAAGCCAGAGAATCAATTCCGGAAGTGTCCCCTTACTATGTAAAGTGACCAAAACGGAAACTGGTCTGTGTACACCAATGATGAACAGATAAAAATAGCAAAAAATATTTAATGGATATAAATATATCACTAATGTATAAATTAAATGCATCATTCCCCATAGGACATGTGCAATATAAAAACCTTATATTATTCTCTCAGCCCTCACATGGTATCCTTCTTTAATGAATTAGGACGCAAGGCAGCCTTTTCAAATGACACCACGCGGGCACACATTACAGTCATCCCAAAAGATGGCAAAGATCCCCTAGTTTGCAACAGTTATAGACCCATCTCCCTGTTAAACACAGACCTCAAGCTGTTTACTAAGATCCTAGCGACCTGTTTAGCTCACCATGTGCAGTCTCTAGTTCACTTAGATCAGGTGGGCTTTATTCCCACTAGGGAAGCTAGAGACAGTACAATTAAAGTACTAAATCTGATATATATAGCCAACCAGACCCATACGCCCTCAGTATTTATAAACACTGACGCAGAAAAAGCATTCGATAGGGTCAATTGGGAATATATGTTTGCAGTCCTCAGACATATAGGATTGGGAGAAAAGATGATGGGATGGATTACCCAAATATACAATACCCCCACAGCACAAGTTAAAGTGAACGGAATTTTATCAGACCCCTTCCAAATTAGGAATGGGACAAGACAGGGTTGCCCGCTGCCCCCCCTTCTTTTTGCCCTCTCGTTGGAACTATTTCTGTGCAAAATTAGAAATAACCCAGACATTCAGGCCTAACGGTTGGGGGTGCCCAGTACAAGGTCTCTGCATATGCGGACGACATGATGTTTTCCCTCTCAAACCCAGCAATCTCCCTCCCAAACCTTCTTCGGGAATTTGAGGAATACGGTAATATATCTAATCTCAAAATTAATTACAAGTCGGAGGCCATGGGTATAGAGATACCACAACCTACAATGCAAACACTTCGCTCCAGTTTCAGTTTTAAATGGACATCTACAGGTTTGACATATTTAGGTACCTCGGTCCCAGCAAATCTCAACCATATCTTTAATTTGAATTTTCCTCCCTTACTAACTAAAACTCGGAATCTATTAACATCTTGGTGTAAAGGCCTTCATTCCTGGTTCGGTACATGCAATCTTATCAAGATGTGCATCTTACCCAAATTCCTTTATCTGCTACAGGCACTCACAATCGCGATCCCCACATCATTTTTCAGAAAGGTACACAGCCAATTTAACAAATTCATATGGGCAAACAAGAAGTCGAGACTATCTCGTACCGTACTCTCTCTACCCAAGGTCTCCGGAGGTCTGGCTATCCCAGATGTGAAAAAGTACTACCAAGCAGTACATCTTGGTAGAATTATAGACTGGTGCCGTCACCAAGACCTTAAATTATGGACACATCTCGAACAGGCCCAAGTGCAGGTACCCCTACGGGGAGCTGTCTGGTGCTATGAACACCTTTGGGTAAATGACAAAAGACACCCACTGATAAGGACGACGCTTCATGTGGGATCACAAACATGTCTCTTGCAGTCATTATCTGCATCTAATTCTATTATAGGAAATCCGCAATTTCCTCCAGGCTTAGACCCCCAGGTTAAGAAAGCCTTAACTGGCTTAAAACGCACACAAGCACGACACTTCCTGATAAATGATTCCTGGCCCTCAGTAGAGACACTAAGCAACCAAACGGGTCCCTTTAAACTATCATTCTGGACAGCCGTACAATTGAGACATTTTCTCGTGTCTATACCTAACCCGCAAGGGTTTGCCAGACCTTTGACAGTATTTGAAGACTACTGCTCGGATGAGGGTGTACTCGCGAGAACGATGTCCGTAATGTATAACCTTCTAATTACTCCGACGGATGATACACATCTAACCTTCTTACGTAAGTGGGAGAGGGATCTGAACTATACGTTTACTTCGGACCAGACTCAACGTATTGTAACTTTTGCACTAAAATCCTCTATCTGTACAAAAATACAGGAAACGAATTATAAGCTCCTGACGAGGTGGTATCTAACCCCCCAAGCCCTACATACCTACTACCCGAACACCTCGGCACTTTGCTGGAGATGTCGGGCGGAGAGGGGTACGTTGTTGCACGTATTTTGGTCCTGCTCGAAGTTATCATATTTCTGGTCCACTGTCAGGGCAACCATTCAAAGGTTCACGTAATATATCATCCCAAATGACCCGGCCTTCTTCCTCTTACACATGAATACAATATCAACTAAAAGATATAAAAAGTCCACGCCACTTGGTTAATGCCGCTAAATCCTGTATCCCACTTCAATGGAAGAGTCAAATTCTACCAATGGTGGCGGGCTGGGTTCGGAGGGTGGAGGAGATTAGTAGAATGGAAGACCTGGTGCTCACTGCGAGACACCAACAGGAAAAGTATAAAAAGACATGGGCACCGTGGCATCAATTCATTCTGTCTTCAGAGGGCATCACCCTTAGAACTATCTGATAAGTTCAATTCTCCAGTTAACGCAGAATTCGAGGCCGTCCTGAATCAACCAGAGCTCCCCCCCCTTCCCCTCCTTCCCTACAACTGCCCCATTTCCCTCCTTTTACCTTTTCTCCCCTCCCTATCCCTCCCTCTCCCTATGTATTGTCTATGGTCCTTCTGTTGCCCCTCCCCCCTTAGGTACTGAGGTTTCACCTGGGTGGGGTGGGAGGCGATTGGAGGTTAGTAGAGGGGAAGGATGACTGAGGATTTTCTTTGTTTACCTTCCCCTGATGGAGATTCTCTAACGTACACTAATAATTTGAAATGTAAATGAACATGCCTCTCCTTCCTTTCATATGATGAATCAACTGTGCCCCTCCCCTTCCCCTCCTAGTTACTCCCATTGTGTGTATGTATTGTATTGTATTGTCTAAGCCCATGTTGGGCATTCAAAAAATAAATAAAATTTATATTTGAAAAAAAAACAAAAAACCTTATATTATAAAATATACACACATCAACAATCAGAAATAAAACAATTAGTATCAAAATCTACATTTAACCCTTCAGGGCAAGGCATGCCAAAGGAAATATCAAAAAGCGAAAAAAATTTCTTGCATCAGCCACCAACAAGGAATACAACATCAAGCAATTAATTACTTGTGACACTTTAGGTGTTGTCTATATGCTGGAGTGCGGCTGCAGGCTCCAGTATATCGGTAGAACGTCTAGACCCCTACATGTAAGGTTGGCTGAACATGTAAATAATATTAAAAAAGGCCGTATATCCCACAATGTATCCAGACATTTTAAATTATTTCATCAACAGAATCCGAAAAGTTTGAAATTCTGGGGGATCGAAAGGGTTACTAAGCACTGGAGGGGTGGAAATTTTATCAGACAACTAAGCAAAGGGGAGTCTTACTGGATATATGAAACCAGAGTTCTTTGCCCTGAAGGGTTAAATGTAGATTTTGATACTAATTGTTTTATTTCTGATCGTTGATGTGTGTATATTTAGGAGCAATCAATGGCCGCGGATGATTCACATATTTATGTTCATTTTTTATATTTTAAGATATTTTTTTAGAGATTATATCTGAATTCCTTTATAATATAAGGTTTTTATATTGCACATGTCCTATGGGGAATGATGCATTTAATTTATACATTAGTGATATATTTATATCCATTAAATATTTTTTGCTATTTTTATCTGTTCATCATTGGTGTACACAGACCAGTTTCCGTTTTGGTCACTTTACATAGTAAGGGGACACTTCCGGAATTGATTCTCTGGCTTCGGATACACCGGCCAGGTTTTGTTTATCATTGCCATGGTTACTTACCTTGGATAAAGCGCGGGTTCCCACGTCGTATCTCCATCTTCTGAAGAAGTCCCCGCCCACTGGGACGCAACACGTCCAGAACGAGGATACGTTGTGACATCACCCGCGGCCATCGCGCATCCTCAGTGTATCGTGTTTACATGTCATCGCTCGAGCCTGTTTACTTGCACTGGTATAGTGCTTTATCTGTGAGTGTTTATTTTTATCTTTTTAATAAAATTGTCCATACGGAGAGCACTATCTTTGCCATCTTTTATTCCATATGCCACTGCACTGTCCAAGTGTCCTGATCCAGCGTCATGACGGAGGTCTCTGCATGCTGAACCGCTGTGCTTCACACCCATATGACCCTTAAGGGAATGCCTAATATGACCTTCTGTAATTAAAGGGTCCATGTCATCAGGTGAGAGGCCACTCTGAATGTTGGTGGTGGGCACATCGATCTGTCACCCTTTTTCAGCATGCTGACTGTAGCTGCCTGCCTGTGGTATTAATAGGAGCAGAACAACAGCAATTTTCTTCAGGTAGCTTTAGGTGCACACTGTGCAGAGGACGCAGTACACTAACTGTAAATACTGTAGCTGCCTGCCTGTGGTATTAATAGGATCAGAAGAACACCACCAATTTTCTTCAGGTAGCTTTAGGTGCACACTGTGCAGAGGACACAGTACACTAACTGTAAATACTGTGGCTGCCTGCCTGTGGTATTAATATAGGATCAGAAGAACACCACCAATTTTATTCAGGTAGCTTTAGGTGCACACCGTGCAGAGGACACAGTACACTAACTGTAAATACTGTAGCTGCCTGCCTGCGGTATTAATAGGAGCAGAACAACAGCAATTGTCTCCAGGTAGCTTTAGGTGCACACTGTGCAGAGGACACAGTACACTAACTGTAAATACTGTAGCTGCCTGCCTGTGGTATTAATATAGGATCAGAAGAACACCACCAATTTAATTCAGGCGGCTTTAGGTGCACACTGTGCAGAGGACGCACTACACTAACTTGTAAATACTGCAGCTGCCTGCGATACTAATAGGATCAGAAGAACAGCACTAATTTTCTTCAGGTAGCTTTAGGTGCACACTGTGCAGAGGACGCACTACACTAACTTGTAAATACTGCAGCTGCCTGCGGTACTGTACTAATAGGATCAGAAGAACACCACCAATTTTCTTCAGGTAGCTTCAGGTGCACACTGTGCAGAGGACGCACTACACTAACTGTAAATACTACAGCTGCCTGTGGTACTAATAGGATCAGAAGAACACCACCAATTTTCTTCAGGTAGCTTTAGGTGCACACTGTGCAGAGGACGCACTACACTAACTTGTAAATACTACAGCTGCCTGCGATACTAATAGGATCAGAAGAACACCACTAATTTTCTTCAGGTAGCTTTAGGTGCACACTGTATAGAGGACGCACTACGCTAACTGTAAATACTGTAGCTAATAGGACTAATAGGATCAGAAGAACACCAGAAATTTTCTTCAGGTAGCTGTAAATACTGTAACACCTGAACACCTGCCTGCCTGTCAGTAGGAAGATAATAACAGGAACGGATCTAGCTAAACTGAATACAGTGTGTGTATATGTATATATATATATATATATATATATATATATATATATATATATACACACACACAACACCTAGGATGTATATATATACACAATACACTGTATTGCCTGCCTACTCTATCTAACGTAAATTAAATCATACTGTCTCTCTGTCTATCTATCTCTCTCTCAACGCCGGAAAACACTACACAGGGCCGCCGTGCAGGCGGCCTTATATAGTGTGGGGCGTGTACTAAACCCCCTAAACCATAATTATGGCTCTCTGTACAAACGACGCAGTGATTGACCAAGCATGCGGGTCATAGTGCATGCTTGGCCAATCATCAGCCAGCAATGCACTGCGATACCGCAGTGAATTATGCGCTGTGATGCGCCACTCGAATTTGGCACGAACGGCCCATATCGTTCGTAATTCGGCGAGCGGCCGAACACACGATGTTCAAGTCGAACATGGGTTCGACTCGAACACGAAGCTCATCCCTAGCCGACAGCTGAGTGGCCAGCTCAGAGAAGGAAGGGCTGAGCCCAGCCCTGACATTCCCATTCTAGTGAAGACTGATAAGTGAACCCTCCACTTACTTTGTGCACCATGGCGGACAGGACTACTGGGGTCCCCTTCAAATTTATCACACACAATGTTAAGGGGCTAAATTCTCCGCTAAAACTGAGGATGGCCTTCCAACACTACAAATCCCTACGGGCAGATGTTCACCTCCTTCAGGAGACACATTTTTCACCGACCTACAACCCAAAATTTTTGCACCACTACTATCCCCATTTCTACTTGGCGAATGGTCCAGGGAAGACAGGAGGTGTTGCGATCTGCTTTTCCAAGCGGGTTCCTTTCTCGCTGTAAAAGAAGATTTGCGATCCAGAGGGACGCTATTTAATGCTGGTATGGCATCCAGAGGGCTCCCCAGTTTCACTGCTCTCCTATTATGCTCCTAACACAGGTCAACTTCCTTTCTTCAGAATTCTGCTTCATGCTGTGTCCCCTGACCTGAAAGGGATGGTACTCTTAGCGGGGAATTCCAATGTAGCCCTTGACTCCATATTTGAAAAGACAAGACAGAAATCAACTACTACCCCAAAATTGGGTCAAAACTGGTGAAAATGTTACACTACCACAATTGGTATATGGCGGGAACTCAACCCTTCCAGGAAGGACTAGGGATGAGCTTCGAGTTCGAGTCGAACTCATGTTCGACTCGAACATTGGCTGTTCGCAAGTTCACCGAACAGCGAACAATTTGGGGTGTTCGCGGCAAATTCGAATGCCGCGGAACACCCTTTAAAAGTCTATGGGAGAAATCAAAAGTGCTAATTTTAAAGGCTAATATGCAAGTTATTGTCATAAAAAGTGTTTGGGGACCTGGGTCCTGCCCCAGGGGACATGGATCAATGCAAAAAAAAGTTTTAAAAACGGCCGTTTTTTCAGGAGCAGTGATTTTAATAATGCTTAAAGTCAATCAATAAAAGTGTAATATCCCTTTAAATTTCGTACCTGGGGGGTGTCTATAGTGTGCCTGTAAAGGGGCGCATGTTTCCTGTGTTTAGAACAGTCTGACAGCAAAATGACATTTTGAAGGAAAAAACTCATTTAAAACTACTCGCGGCTATTGCATTACCGACAATACACATAGAAGTTCATTGATAAAAACGGCATGGGAATTCCCCAAAGGGGAACCCCGAACCAAAATTAAAAAAAAAAAATGACGTGGGAGTCCCCCTAAATTCCATACCAGGCCCTTCAGGTCTGGTATGGATATTAAGGGGAACCCCGGCCAAAATTAAAAAAAAAAAATGACGTGGGGTTCCCCCTAAATTCCATACCAGACCCTTCAGGTCTGGTATGGATTTTAAGGGGAACCCCGCGCCAAAAAAAAAAAAAAAAATGGCGTGGGGTCCCCCCAAAAATCCATACCAGACCCTTATCCGAGCACGCAACCTGGCAGGCCGCAGGAAAAGAGGGGGGGACGAGAGTGCGGCCCCCCTCCCTCCTGAACCGTACCAGGCCACATGCCCTCAACATTGGGAGGGTGCTTTGGGGTAGCCCCCCAAAACACCTTGTCCCCATGTTGATGAGGACAAGGGCCTCATCCCCACAACCCTGGCCGGTGGTTGTGGGGGTCTGCGGGCGGGGGGCTTATCGGAATCTGGAAGCCCCCTTTAACAAGGTGACCCCCAGATCCCGGCCCCCCCCCTGTGTGAAATGGTAAGGGGGTACATAAGTACCCCTACCATTTCACGAAGAAAGTGTCAAAAATGTTAAAAATGACAAGAGACAGTTTTTGACAATTCCTTTATTTAAATGCTTCTTCTTTCTTCTATCTTCCTTCATCTTCTGGTTCTTCTGGTTCTTCTGGCTCTTCTGGTTCTTCCTCCGGCGTTCTCGTCCAGCATCTCCTCCGCGGCGTCTTCTATCTTCTTCTCCTCGGGCCGCTCCGCACCCATGGCATGGGGGGGAGGCTCCCGCTCTTCTCTTCTTCTTTTCTTCTCTTCTTCTTTTCTTCTTTTCTTCTCCGGGCCGCTCCGCAATCCATGCTGGCATGGAGGGAGGCTCCCGCTGTGTGACGGCGCTCCTCGTCTGACAGTTCTTAAATAACGGGGGGCGGGGCCACCCGGTGACCCCGCCCCCTCTGACGCACGGTGACTTGACGGGACTTCCCTGTGACGTCACGGGGAATGCCAAAGGGAAGTCCCGTCAAGTCACCGTGCGTCAGAGGGGGGCGGGGTCACCGGGTGGCCCCGCCCCCCCCCGTTATTTAAGAACTGTCAGACGAGGAGCGCCGTCACACAGCGGGAGCCTCCCTCCATGCCAGCATGGATTGCGGAGCGGCCCGGAGAAGAAAATGAAGAAGAGAAGAAGAGAAGAAAAGAAGAAGAGAAGAGCGGGAGCCTCCCCCCCATGCCATGGGTGCGGAGCGGCCCGAGGAGAAGAAGACAGAAGACGCCGCGGAGGAGATGCTGGACGAGAACGCCGGAGGAAGAACCAGAAGAGCCAGAAGAACCAGAAGAACCAGAAGATGAAGGAAGATAGAAGAAAGAAGAAGCATTTAAATAAAGGAATTGTCAAAAACTGTCTCTTGTCATTTTTAACATTTTTGACACTTTCTTCGTGAAATGGTAGGGGTACTTATGTACCCCCTTACCATTTCACACAGGGGGGGGGCCGGGATCTGGGGGTCACCTTGTTAAAGGGGGCTTCCAGATTCCGATAAGCCCCCCGCCCGCAGACCCCCACAACCACCGGCCAGGGTTGTGGGGATGAGGCCCTTGTCCTCATCAACATGGGGACAAGGTGTTTTGGGGGGCTACCCCAAAGCACCCTCCCAATGTTGAGGGCATGTGGCCTGGTACGGTTCAGGAGGGAGGGGGGCCGCACTCTCGTCCCCCCCTCTTTTCCTGCGGCCTGCCAGGTTGCGTGCTCGGATAAGGGTCTGGTATGGATTTTTGGGGGGACCCCATGCCGTTTTTTTTTTTTTTTTTTGGCGCGGGGTTCCCCTTAAAATCCATACCAGACCTGAAGGGTCTGGTATGGAATTTAGGGGGAACCCCACGTCATTTTTTTTTTTTAATTTTGGCCGGGGTTCCCCTTAATATCCATACCAGACCTGAAGGGCCTGGTATGGAATTTAGGAGGACTCCCACGTCATTTTTTTTTTTTTAATTTTGGTTCGGGGTTCCCCTTTGGGGAATTCCCATGCCGTTTTTATCAATGAACTTCTATGTGTATTGTCGGCAATGCAATAGCCGCGAGTAGTTTTAAATGAGTTTTTTCCTTCAAAATGTCATTTTGCTGTCAGACTGTTCTAAACACAGGAAACATGCGCCCCTTTACAGGCATACTATAGACACCCCCCAGGTACGAAATTTAAAGGGATATTACACTTTTATTGTTTGACTTTAAGCATTATTAAAATCACTGCTCCTGAAAAAACGGCCGTTTTTAAAACTTTTTTTTGCATTGATCCATGTCCCCTGGGGCAGGACCCAGGTCCCCAAACACTTTTTATGACAATAACTTTCATATAAGCCTTTAAAATTAGCACTTTTGAATATTCATGTTCGTGTCCCATAGACTTTAACGGTGTTCGCATGTTCGAATGAACTTTTTTCCTGTTCGCATGTTCTGGTGCGAACCGAACAGGGGGGTGTTCGGCTCATCCCTAGGAAGGACTACACATTCTTTTCCAATGTTCACCGAACCTATTCTAGAAACAATCACTTTTTTACCATTCCTGAAACGGTGCCCCTCTTCCGGGCAAGTAAGATAGTAGACGTGACATGGTCAGGCCACTCTTTGATCTGGACATCGTGTGACTCTTTACAAATACACAGGGGTCCTACCTCTTGGAGACTGAATGAATCGCTCTTCAGTAATCCATCAGTCTGTTTTAACATAGATTAATACATTAAAGAATACTTTACATCAAATAAACCAGAAGACACCTGACCAGTGATTAACTGGGCGGCCCACAAAGCCACGATCAGGGGTTACCTGATTCAAATAGCATCCCGCCTCAAGAAAAACTCAAACGCTCTTATCCACAATAAAGAAAAAGAGTTGTCTGACCTACTGACCCGACATAAACAAAATCCAAACTTAGATCTTAGAGACAAAAAAAATTCTATCCTGCTGGAATTGAATCTATGTTTGACGACGAGAGCGGAAAAAAATCTTAGGTGGTCCCAAGCCACCTTTTACACACTAAAAGATAAACCAGGAACCATGTTAGCTCGTAACCTAACACCCCGAATCTGCAGAATGGAGATCCCTAAGCACAAATGGCACCCTGACACAAAACCCACAAACGGTAATGAAATTGTTCCACGACTACTACTCCTCATTATATGGTGCACAGGAGCTTGCGTTCATAGGAGCCATAGGAGCCATAGATGGTTTTATCAAGGATCTCGCCCTCCCTTCCCTCTCGACCTCTCACCGGGAGATTTTGGAGGGGGAAATCACAGTAGAAGAGGTGCTTATGGTAATTAAACAGACCAAGACCTCTAAAACCCCAGGCCCAGATGGATTCTCTGCAGCATATTATAAGAAATTTGCCACTCAGTTAGTCCCCCATCTTCTACAGTTCTTTAAGGCAATAAGAGAAGGCGCAACCCTTGACGTAGACTCTAACAAAGCTAACATATGTTTGATGCCTAAACCGGACAAGGATCATACTGACGTGGCCAATTATCGCCCAATATCCTTGATCAATAATGACCTAAAACTCCTGTCCAAAATAAACGCGAATAGATTTAATACATTTTTAACACAATACATCCACATTGACCAGGTTGGATTTGTTCAGGGTAGACAGGCCACGGATCACATTAGAAGGGCCATAGACCTGGTCTCCGTAATACGTTCAAACTGGGACGGTGGGAACGATCGATGGGGCATGCTATTGTCACTGGACCTACATAAGGCCTTTGACTCAATACCCTGGCCTTTTTTGTTCCACATATTACGGAAATGGAACTGTGGACTGAATTTTCTTAATCTAATGAGTGCTTTGTATTCCAACCCATCGGCTAATATTATTGGGTTTGGTCGTACATCGGACCCTTTGCAAATCAGGAGAGGAACCAGACAGGGTTGTCCTCTGTCACCGCTCCTCTTTGTGATAGCTATTGAGACATTGGCAATAGCTATCCGATCCAATCCCAATATTCACGGTGTTGAAAGTGGCAGCAAAACGCACAAATGTGGCCGATGATATGTTACTATTCATATCAGATCCTATCACGACCTTACCCAATTTATTTGCCTTAATGTTCTGAGGGTAAACCAATCAAAATCGGAGACTCTAAATATAAATATCCCGAAAATAGTTTTAGACTCTATATGACCATTCTTTTCATTCAAATGGTGTACGCAGGTGCTCCCGTATCTTGGAGTCAAACTGACCTCTGACATTGCTACATTGTATTGGACAAACTACACTCCTCTTTATGACTCCACAGAGCGTGACCTGAAAACCTGGCAAACACATGATATTTCCTGGATAGAATAGCGGCCGTTAAAATGACGGTTCTCCCTCAAATATATAAGAAAAAACTCAAGCGCTGACGTGGTTATAATTTAAATACTGATAGGATCAAAAATGGTTAATATGAGATGACCAAATAATAGAGCTGCAACTAAAATCAATAATAAGATCAATAAATAGTAAAAATGGTCAGTTGCGCTAATATTATCCTCATATTCCCATATAAGTAAAAGATAAAAATATATATGCTTCTGATACTCTCATAAAATTTCCATAGAAACGGTAGCAGTAAAAAATAAAATAAAATAAGATACACTTCTAGTAGTACTTACTGCATAATTAAATAAATAAATTAGACTAATCCCACCATTGTGCATAAATGTGCTCATAAAAAAAACGCACAGTGATAAACTTTCCTCAAATGTGCATATGTTTAAACCAGCTAAAAACTCCTTATAATAAATAAATTAAGTACAGTCTAATTAAATATAACAAAAACTGATTACATATATCGTGCTTTCATAAAGTTTCTACACAAATAAATAATAATGTGCAAATTTATATATATGAGAATCCTTCCTTAATCCTAAAAATCCTTCCTGTGAGGTTTAAACAGTTTTTTCAAGTGTTGTGTAATCACACAGATCAGTGTCAATTAGCTCGTGACAAAATTGAAACAAAAAATAAAAAAGTGTCAAAAAAAGATGTTACTTTTTACTGCTTACACTTCTTCTTCAGCGTTATTCACTGCTCTACATGTTACGTCACTGCCACGTGACTTTTTCAAGGATCCTTGAAAAAGTCACGTGGCAGTGACGTAACATGTAGGAGGAGCTTGTGACGTCTAGCATCTGAAGTGTGTGAATTGGCGGCGGTGTAGGTAGCGCCGTACCGCTGTACTCTTGTCTGCAGCCTGATCAACTTACAAAGCGATCCCAGTGAGAAGGAGTCTGTGAGTGCAGTAACTCTATTTGCATTATAGTATCAAATGAATTTTTAAACCTCTGCGCAATGGATATTTTTATCTTTCTCCACATGTCCGGAATATGAGTGGAGCAGTGAATAACGCTGAAGAAGAAGTGTAAGCAGTAAAAGTAACATCTTTTTTTGACACTTTTTTATTTTTTGTTTCAACTTTGTCACGAGCTAATTGACACTGATCTGTGTGATTACACAACACTTGAAAAAACTGTTTAAACCTCACAGGAAGGATTTTTAGGATTAAGGAAGGATTCTCATATACATAAATTTGCACATTATTATTTATTTGTGTAGAAACTTTATGAAAGCACGATATATGTAATTAGTTTTTGCTATATTTAATTAGACTGCACTTAATTTATTTATTATAAGGAGTTTTTAGCTGGTTTAAACATATGCACATTTGAGGAAAGTTTATCACTGTGCGTTTTTTTTATGAGCACATTTATTTATTTTTTACTGCTCCCTCAAATACTTTGCTATTTTAGATCCCTTCCAATTCCAATTCCTTCTATTTTCTTCCAGAAGTTATAAACCCTGATCTACAAATTTATATGGAACAAAGGGGGCTACCGGGTAGCCCATTCTACACTGTATAGGTCTAAATGGAGAGGTGGACTGGGAGTTGCACATTTCCTATGATATTACAGAGCAGCACAATTGGTCCAATTATATCAAATTTTTAATGAACGATATAGACCGGACTGGGTCCACTTGGAGTCACAGGACTGCCCCACCATCCCCCTAGATCTCCTTATGTGGCTCCCTGCCAAAGAACGTTGGTCGGTGCTGAGCCCTACTTTGTCCCACTCCCTGTGTTTGTGGGACACAGCATGTAAGCAGTACCCCTTAAAATCACCCCACTCACCAGTGGCTCCACTATTCAACATTCCTAATTTCATCCCGGGCCAACAGATTGCCCAGTTCACCTGGTGGGTCAACAAGGGGCTATACAGAATTGCTCATTTTATAGATCATAAGGGGGTAAAAAAGTCCAATTACTTTAAGGAAACCTTAGAAATACCCCCCACAGAGACATTTCGTCTCTACACTCCCTACAAACCTTACAGAGAGAGGGGGTAGATATCACTACAAGGACAATCTTTGAAAACAGGTGTATGAAAAGGCCGGAAGTACGGGGAGGGATCACGGAATTATACAACATGCTCAATCAGGGTACCAAACCCTCCTACCAAATGGCATGGGAGGCGGACCTAGAGGAGATAATTGAGGAGGAGGTGTGGACGAAATGGTCGACCATGGTGCACAAAGGAATACTCAACACCTCATTGGTGGAGGCGAATTATAAAGTGTTATCACGCTGGTACCTTGTTCCTACAAAGCTAGCAAAAATATACCCTGGTAAATCTTCCCTGTGCTTTCAGGGATGCGGACAGGAGGGAGATATGTACCATGTCTGGTAGTCCTGCCCGAAGGTCCGACGGTTCTGCATTAGAATGTTTAAAGCGGAGGTCTGCCGACAATACAATTTTTTTTTCTTTAAACAATTTAGACCCTTACATATGGTCAATGTTACACTAACATGTTTGGTAACAGATATTCCCCGATGTCTGGTTTGGTAGCAAAAACGTAGTTTTAAAATCTGTTGCTGCCAGGTTTCATCTTGCTTGTGGGCATGTGAAGCCCACAAGCATAAACTTCCTGGATGCGGTGAATGCTGAGATATCAGCATTCACCGCTCGTTCCCGCGCATGCTCAGTTTGTACGGTGCGGAGCGCCGTAAACTTCCACGTTGCCATCACAACAGGCGTCGTCGTCGGAAGTTCTCACCCCGTTGTGATGGCAACGATGCTAACACTAAACACACACAATTCGCAGCGGGCATACGTACTGACTCCTGGGAATAATGACACAGAGCTCCCAGGAGACGGTGCGGCGCCGGATATTATGACCATACCCGACCATACCCGACCATACCCGCCCATACCCGCGGGGGTCATAGACAGGAAACGAACAAGAAAGCACAGATATACAGGTACACCCTCTTAAAAAAAAAAAATCTTCCATTTAACAATGTAAGCAATGCAATAATGTGATGGAGCTAAACTTAGAAATTTGTGTGGACCTCCACTTTAACCTAATCTACTTCATGACTGGACAAAATATACCTAGAAGGGGTAAAACGGGTTGTTCAGTGATCTTCCGGAGGAGATCCCCAGACATCTGTGCACTCTCATATCTTTCATCCTTCTAGCGGCCAAAATAACCATTGCACGTGCAATCGATATTGCCCTGGTGAAACACAAGATCTCGTGGCTCATGATCAATGAAAAACTGACTAGTATGCGTCGGGATAGGCAAATTAGGTTTGAAAAGGTGTGGAACCCCTGGATCATTTATCTCCAGGCTCCTTGAGAGCGTGACAGGTTTGTGGGGGGGAGACCCGGAGTGAAGGGACCAACCCAACTCTACTCTTTCCTGATTCTCCTGCCACCCCCGCCTTCTCTTTTTTTTTCTTTTTTCTCTTCGTTCTTTTTCCTTTTTTCATTAAACTTTCCTGTTTCCAGCTCTGTAATGCAGTGTGGCAAAATTTTGGGAGGATGCCAATAGGAGACAGTAAAATCTCACCAACTACGCTATATTCTTGATTGCTATATTTCAGTGATGTTTACTCAGTCAGGAAAACTGATTTTATTGGATTTTGCATCCTTGTTGTGATTATTTTATGATGACTATTTGAACGTGAACGTCTGTATGTTGATTAATCTTGTAATAAAAACCATTGAAACAGAGTACCACCTTACATTAAATGCCCTCATCAAAATGCTCTCCTCTTAAAGGAAACATTTTTTGTGCCCTCAATTGCCCTCATCAGAGTGCACCCTTACATCAAACATCTTAATCAGAGTGTCCCCTACATCAAATGCCCCCATCAGAGTACCCCCTTACATCTAATGTTCTCTTCAGAGTACCACCTTACATTAAATGCCCTCATCAGAGTGCTCTCCTCTTCAAGGAAACATTTTTTGTGCCCTTATAGGGCCACTTTTAATTGCGATTGCAACACTTCTCCTTGTTCTGGTAATCAGTATTCACACCTCTAGACATCCTGTAAAAGCCTGTAATGATGTTTCCAGTGAAAGACAGAAATATAAAACAGAACATGACGACAGGGCCGGATCTAGCCTATTTAATCTGGGGGTGCAGTAAAATATGTCAAGGGGCATAATGTCAATAGTGTGACAGTAATGCAGGGAACCAGTACGCTTCTGTACCACAAGTCACAACCCGGATGTAAAGTCTGACAGGTAGTGCATGAGTGAACAGGGAACGCTAGTATGTATTAGGCTGTCCTTAAATTAGGATGAACAGAACCTGTGCCCCCTTATACTGTATCAGAAGTCCCCCTTACATCTGGGTTCCTATAAGTCCAACCTTTCATTGAATGCCCCCATCAGAGTGCCCCTCCACATCAAATGTCCCCATTAGAGTCCCACTTACATTAACTGCCCCCATCATAGTGCCCTTATACATCAAATGTTACCATCAGAGTGCACGCTTACCCCAATTATCCCCATCAGAGTGCCCGCTACATCAAATGTCCTCATCAGAGTGCACCCTATCATCAAATGTCGCCATCAGAGTGCCCCTTTACATCAATTGTCCCCATCAGAGTGCCCCCTTACATCAAATGTCCTCATCAGAGTGCACCCTTACATCAATTGTCCTCATCAGAGTGCCCCCTATATCAAGTGTCCCCTTACATCAAATGTCCTCATCAGAGTGCACCCTTATATGAAATGTTGCCATCAGAGTGCCCTCTTACATCAATTGTCCTCATCAAAGCGCCCCCTGTCAAGGGGCATAATGTCAATAGTGTGATAGTAATGTATGGAACCAGTACGCTTCTGTACCACAAGTCACAACCCGGATGTAAAGTCTGACAGCCGCAGGGCCGTTTTTAAGGCAGGGCAAAAGGGGCAGCTGCCCTGGGCCCCATCATTGTTGTGGGGCCCAAAGCAGCTGACTCATACTTGCCAACTACACCAGTTTAAATTCCCTTGTCCCTTGAAATTTTACTCCCATGCAGTGTCCTGATATCTCAGTGTGAAGTTCATTTACTAATGCTGCCTAGCTCTGCTGACTCACCTGCAGACCCTGTGTTTACATGTAAATAACCTGAATTGATATGTAAATTGCAGCAGCATAAATATGTAAATAGCTGTGGAGCAACGGCATTGATATGTAAATAGAGGCGGCATTCATATGTATATCATGAACCCCCTGAGATCATATTCACCATCACTTCTGCTGAATGCTGCCCGCTGGGGAGATAAAGGGGCATGCTGGAAAGTCCTGCCTACAACTGTGGTCATTAAGCCTAACATCAGCCTGTTCTGCAAAGGTAAGCAAATTTGAGGTGGAACCCTTTTTCAAAATAACATGGTGCCACAGCCCCCTGAATTTTGGTGCATGTGAATACGCACATCTCAGCAGATGCGTGAGGGTATCATTAACAATTAATGGCACTGCTGTGTATCTGCTAAAGGGCAGCGCGTTTCTGTGGTGTCAGGAAATCAATTTTGCATGCGTTCCTGACACACACAAATGTGAACGCAGGCTAAATGTCTCAGTTACATTGGTGTTCAGTGTAAATCTTCTCATTACAATGAGGCTTGGTGTACAATCCTTTCATTCACACTAGTGGCCAGTGTAAAGGTCCCCCTTATATTTGTGGTCAGTGTAAATCCCTTCTTACATTGGTGGTTACTGTGAATGCTCCTATTACATTGGTGGTCATTGTAAATCCCCATTACATTGGTGGCCAGTGAAGAAACTCCCCTTTTTTGGTAATCGGTAAAAAAAATCAGAACTTGCATTTGTGGTCAGTTTTGAATCCGCCCTTACATTAGTGGTCCATGTAGAAGCCCCCTTTAAATTGGTGGTGAGTGTAAATCCCCCCTTACATTTGTGGCCAGTGTAGAAATCCCCGTTTATTGGTTGTTGATGTAAAGTCCCCCATTACATTGGTTGCAAGTGTAAATTCTTCATTACATTGGTGATCAGTGTACATTTCCCTTTACATTGGTGGTAAGTGCAGAACTTCCCTTACACTGGTGGTCAGTGTAAATCCCCCCTAAAATTGGTGGTCATTGGAGGTGGTGTGCAGTGAGGAGATGATGTGCTATAACCTTTAGCAACCAATCAGTGAGCAGTAAGGATGTGCACTAACCTCTTCCAACCAATCATTGAGTGGTAAGGAAATGCAGTAACCTCTAGCAACCAATCAGTGGGCAGTAATAATGTGTAGTAACCTCTAGTAACCAATTTGTGAGTGGTAAGGATGTCCAGTAACCTCTAGCAGCCAATGATTGAGCAGTAGTGATGTACAGTAACCTCTAGCAACCAATAAGCAAGCGCAAGTCATGTGCTGTAACCTCTAGCAAATAATTAGTGAGCCATAATGTGTGCTGTGACCTCTAGCAGCCAGTCAGTGAGCGGTAATGATACACTGTAACCTTTGGCAACCAATCGCAATTGCTGCCTGATCTGATTCAGTAAAGTGATTTCAAGTCTAGTTGCTATTTATTGTATGTCTCAGAGCAGGTGGAGAGCGAAATTGCATGGGGGGCCCCAAGAAAATGTTTGCCCAAGGTCCAATCAATATTAAAGACAGCCCTACTGACAGGTAGTGCATGAGTGAACAGGGAACGCTGGTATGTATTAGGCTGTCCTTAGATTAGTATGAACAGAACCTGTGCCCCCTTATACTGTATCAGAAGTCCCCCTTTTTTTAACAACAAGGTTGGTTTTTACTGAGAAGACATCATATACCAATCCATATACACACATCAAGCGTACAAAAACAATAGGAATGTGCATAGTATGCTTCAGTATTACAGTACCAAGAGGGTGAAATTACCCAAAAAAAGAATACAATAGTATAGAAGAAATAAGTTAATACAAGTCAATACGTTATTACTACACATAGCTATCCATAATTCCTTGTTCTACAATATTAGGTTCCAATATTATTTCCACACCCGGGGGGGGGGGGGAACTATGTCAGCTTATGTTTCAATCATCCCACACTGAGCCTGTGTCCTGTTCGTAAGATGGAGGGGGTATTAGAACTGTTCAGTCCAGGGCAACCATATCCGATTAAACTTCTTAGGGCAACCCCTGTTTGTGTATGTCATCTTATATAGGGGTAGGACAGAATTAATATTAGCATCCCAAACCTCCACTCTTGGAGGGGATGGTGAGGCCCATTTCTTAAGAATTTATTTCTTAGCATAAAACAGCAGCAGGGATATAAGTATTTTGGTATACCGAGGCCTCTGATCGTCCTCCTGGATGCCCAGTAGAGCCAACTCCGGAGAGATCGGTAATGTAAGTTGTAAGCGGATGTTGATATGCTCAAAAACCGCTTCCCAAAACTGTTTAATAAGAGGGCAGGACCAGAACATGTGTATGTAGGTGCTATCAGTGGATTGGCATCTAGGACAGTTCGGTAACCTACTAGGGTAAATCCGGTGCAGTCTCTGTGGGGTGTAGTAAACTCGATGCATAAACTTAGTTTGCAATAATTTATCTCTGGAGGATATCACCAACCTGGACCCGTCTTCAAAACACTCCTCCCACGTCTCTCTGTCCAGGCTGGGGATATCAGCCTGCCACTTGGCCCAGAGGCTGTTCATTTTGGGTGAATCAGTTTCTAGTAATGCAATATATAGAGTGGACAAGGTCTTTTTAAGGGTTTCTTGTGCCAGAGTTTCCTCAATGGGATCAGTTTTTATGCTTACAGAGTAGGGAAACTGGGCCCTAGCTGCATGCTGCAGCTGGTAATATCTAAATATCATCCCTTCCGGGAGTCCATACTTCACTACTAAAGCCCGAAAGGGAAGTAGTGCCCCGGCATGATAAATATCCTGAAGAACCCTAATCCCAAATCGAGCCCATAATTGCGGGTCCGGAATTGTCCTGAAATGAGGGAATGAAGGGTTCCCCCACAATGGGGAGAAGGGGGATTGCTGTCTTGGGCCGAGGAACCGTTTCTTGGCCATGGACCACACTTTCAATGTTGTTTTGGTGGGGCCTGGGAGTGAGGGGTAAGCAGAAGGTCCTCTGTAAACTAGGTTACTCAGTTCTGTAAAAGAACCGAGAATTGCGGCTTCCAAACATGTAGCCGCATTTGATCTAGACTGCTCAAATCACCATCTTACAGTGACTAATACCGCTGCCCAATAGTAGACCATAAAATTGGGAAGAGCGAGACCCCCACAGTGGACCGGAAGCTGTAGAGTAGATCTAGCTAATCTGGGGGATAATCCTTTCCAGATAAATGAGCCAATGCACACGTCCAGTTCTTTAAACAAGGTGCCAGGCAGCCAGACTGGGCAATTCTGGAACACATAATTAAACTTAGGCAAATACAGCATTTTCAAAATGTTGATACGGCCCAACAAGTTAATCGGTAAATCCTTCCATTTAATACAATGTTCTTTCAGTCTTGTGATAATGGGCTGAAGATTTAGGCGTCGAAAAGCCTGGAGATCCCTACTCACTGTGATTCCAAGGTATTTAAATTCCTCAACCCACTTCAATGGGGTCGATGGGTTCTCTGTCTGGGTCTGAGAGTCAATCGGGAAAATAACCGATTTGGACCAATTGATTTTCACCCCAGAGAACCTCCCAAATTCATCAAAAATTTTAAGTGCTGCTTGTAATGAGGCCCCGGCATCCTGTAGATACAGTAATGCGTCATCCGCATACAGCAAAATTTTCTCCTCCAGAGGGCCAACCCTGAGTCCGTGAACCTCCCGCGACTCCCTTATTAGGATAGCTAATGGCTCAAGAGCCAGTGCAAACAAGCTAGGCGACAACGGGCACCCTTGCCTCGTGCCCCTCTGGAGGAGAAAATAAGCAGAGAGGGTATAACTTGTACGTATCCTCGCCCTAGGGGATTTGTAGAGCAATGCTAGCCAAGTGAGAAATTTAGGGCCGAACCCAAAACGCCTCAAAACCTCCCACAGATATCCCCATTCAACGGAGTCAAAGGCTTTCTCCGCAACTAGGTAAGCTATGACTCTAGTTCCTATATTATCGTGGGCCGTATCAAGGTTAAGAAAAAGTCTGCGTAGGTTAATGTCGGTGCCCTTCCCGGGCATAAACCCCGTCTGGTCCTGGTGAACCAGATCTTCTATCACCGTGGCTAGTCGAAGGGCCAGGATTTTAGCCAATAACTTGGCATCTGCATTTATTAGAGATATGGGCCTATAGGAGGCACACTCCTCGGGGTCCCTACCAGGTTTAGGCACCAACACCACCACCGCTTCGGACATGGAATCCGGAAGGGAGCCCGTAGTACAGAACTGCGAGAGGAGAGAGGTCAGTCTAGGAGCCAGCAGTTCCTGATACGATGTGTAGAACTCTATAGGGATACCATCCGGGCCCGGTGCTTTCCCTGCTTGCATACAACCCATGGCTGTCTGAATCTCCTCTAATGTTATATCTTCCTCTAGTACTTTACTTTGTTCTATTGATAGTGTGGGTAATGGTATGAGGTCTAAATATGTGTCTAGGTCAGTTGCGGTATAGTTTACCCTGGAGGAGTACAGCTTCCGGTAAAACTGTAAGAACCTATCGCTGATTGTCTCAGGGGTGCTTAGGAGTGAACCATCCTCATCCTGTAACCTGCCTATGTGAGTCGTTGCGTATTGTCCCTTGGCCAGCCACGCCAGAAGTCTGCCATTTTTGTCCCCATATTCAAACACCCTCTGTGTGCTCGCTAGCAAAGATTTTTTAATGAGGTCCACTCGCAACAAGGACAACTCTCTCAAGGTGTATTGCCAGGAGATGTAATTGTCTGAGGTTGGGGCACTGACATATACCCGTTCCTTTTCTCTGGCCTGCTCCTCTAGTTGCCCAAGAGACTGCACCGATGCCCTTTTCCTTGCAGCAATTTTCTGCATATATTCGCCTCTTAACCAAGCCTTAAAGGCATCCCATGAAATCAAAGGCCCCGAAGAGTCTGCATTACTTAGCCAATAACTACATAGCGCCTCAGGCATCTCCTCCTGGATCTCTGTGTCCATAATCCAGTATTTGGATAATCTCCACAACCTCGGACCCCCAAGTGGAGCCGCCCGGACCGTGACCATCAATGGAGCATGATCCGAGATGCCGCGAGAGAGAATCTCCGTGGACACTATCTCCCGCAGCATGTCAGAGGATGCAAAGGCCATGTCTATGCGGGAGAGCGTCCGATAGGTAGTGGATAGACAAGTGTACTGAGCGTCCGAGGGGTGGAAATGGCGCCAGAGATCCGTTAACGGGAAGGAGGATGCCCATTGCGCAGGCTGGAGTTAGTAGAAGAGGAGGACTGAAGTCTGTCCAGTTCATTAGACATAACTAGGTTAAAATCACCTACCAGCAGCACTCTACCAATATCTTGTTGTATAACAGTCTGCATCAGGTTATGGAGCAATGTGGTATCAGCCGGAGGAGACAAATATATTCCCACCATCACATATGGATACCCATCTATCAGTGCATTTACTAGAACATATCTGCCCCCAGGATCAGTTTTAACAGCCACTAGTTGAAAGGGCAAGGATCTATGTATCAGCAGACTTACCCCTCTAGCATAATTGGAATAGGAGGCATGATAGTGGGCAGATACCCAGGCCCTCTTCAATCCTAGTATTCTGGTACTTATTAAATGGCTTTCTTGCAGTATACATATTTTAGGGTTATGCCGCTGTATGTATTTAAGCACCAGGGATCTCTTTATTGCAGAATTAAGCCCTCTGACATTCCAGGATAATACCGTAAAATTAGCCATACTTCACACACAGCCATAAAAGAAGGATGATGATAGCTTGCTGACTTGTAATGGGCTCGTCCGCCTGTGCGCGACCCCCCTTCATCCATTTCTCCCGAGAGCTCACCTTCTTATCAAGTCGGGGGGACCGCACACATCCGGCCGGCCTCTCATTTCTCATATCACTTAGTATACAAAAACCAACCACGTGCATCAATAATCTTAGTAACAAAAAATTAACAGCCAACTTAGAGATGGCAACGGCCATCCAACTCCCCCCCCCCACCCCGTGCACCCTCAAACATCGAGAGGTACATGATCCCAAACCAGTTGAACCCAATCTAAAAGATTGTATCGGGAGCGTGGGCCCGATTAGGACATGCCCCAGTTTGAGCTGACAAACCAATTAGAAAAAAAAAAAAAAAAAGGTGAGAAATCAAAAGACTCCTGAAAATTAAAAGTTCCTCAGAGACTGAAAAAAGGGGGGAGAGGGACTCTTTTCCTCACATTTGTTTGAGATGCTGGACAGTTATAAAGCAAGGGAACTTGTATAGGCACTGAGAATATGTTCAGAATATGTCTCGACCTTGTGGCTGGGATACAGCAGAGCACATTGCACACAGCCTCTGCAACGGGACCGCCACTCAAGTCACTGCGCAGGAGGGTTAACAGTTAACACTGGATATTGTAAGCAAAGGGGATAAAATAAGAAAGAAAAGGGAGAAAGTACAAATCAATGTTTAGCTGTAACAGGGTGCTTACTGTGGAGCAATAGTGGAGTGGGATCTGCATAGATAACAGCGGTATCCTCTGCGGTGCTGCGTCCCGGCATTCACAATTAAAAGAGGAAAAAGGGATGCAATCGAATACTTAGAGCAAGAACGCCGGTGTTCTGACATATACTGTCCTCCTATCGGATAGTGTCCGCTCCGTACTGCGCAGGCGCAGCGCTTGCGCAGTACAGAGCAGAAGGAGATGCCGAAAGTGTCCAAAGTTGATCAGCTGACCATCAGCTGTACACGACGCTTCGGCACTTCTTAGCGATGGCTGTGTAAGAGGGCCCCTCGCGGGCTCGCTTCGCTCGCCACGCTTCGGGCACGGCCTCGCTGCGCTCGGCAACTATTTATTCTCACTCTATGTCCACTTGGATAGTAGGGAATGAACCTGGACATAGGGTGAGAATAAAAGCGCAGGCGCTGTGTACAGCTGATGATCAGCTGTTAAACTTCGGAGACTTTCGGCGTCTCGTTTGTCCTCCGTACTGCGCCTGCGCAGTACAGGGCGGACACTATATGATAGGGGACTGTATTTGACAAGATACCGGATCCTACGGTGGCAAGGTCTCCAGCCACGCACTAGCCTCCTTAGGGTTGGTAAAGATCCTCACCGTCTCACCATCGACAACTCGTAGCTTGGCAGGAAACAGGATGCTGTAACGAATCCCCTTGACGCGAAGAGTTGCCTTCACAGCGTCAAAAGACCGGCGCTGCCTCTGAGTTTCAAGGGTATAGTCGGGGAACATCATCAGCTTCGTGTTACGATAGGGAATATCTCCTGCCGCACGGGCTGCCCTCAGTATTTCATCCCTATCCCGGAAATTAAGCAGTCGCAGTATAAGAGTGCGGGGGGGGTGCTCCCTCCGGCCCCGGCCTAGGTGGGACACGGTGGGCCCTCTCCACCGTAAAGTAGGATGATAGGTGCGCTGCAGGGAGAACCAGCCGCAACAAGTCCTCTGTGAAGGCAGCAGGGTTGCGACCCTCTACCCCCTCTGGGAGCCCGACAATACGGAGGTTGTTCCTCCTGCTCCGATTTTCGGCGTCTTCCGCCCGATATTCCAGCGCCTTAACCTTGATAGAGGCCGCATGATCGGTCACAGTGTCCTCCGTGTCGCCAACCCGTTGCTCCATTGCGGTTATCTTGGATCTGATTTTATCCAGGTCTTGTCTCAGCAGCCCCACAATCAACTGCACCGCTTCTATCTTGGATGTGAGCGCTGTTTGACACATGGCAATCGCTGCCATAACCTCCGGTATTCCTGGTGGAGCAGTCTCCGCATGGTCAGTCTGCGACGCCATGTTGGCAAGGTGTGCAGGTGTAGGCCACTGCTGCAGAGACGGGGACACCGTGTCCTCAATATTCGGGGGAAACTTCAATTTTTTGCCCCGTTTTGGGCCTCCAGAGGTTCTAGAAGGCATGCAGAAGCTGGCAGGGTGATAAAAGTGCAGTATGACCCAAAAACGGATCTATAAACGGATTCCTCTCCAGCAGAGCTCAGCAAGCATGTCTGCTCAGTCCAAAATCCCGGCCACGCCCCCCAGAAGTCCCCCTTACATCTGGGTTCCTATAGGCCCAACCTTTCATCGAATGCCCCCATCAGAGTGCCCCTCTACATCAAATGTCCCCATTAGAGTCCCGCTTACATTAACTGCCCCCATCAGAGTGCCCTTATACATCAAATGTCACCATCAGAGTGCACGCTTACCCCAATTATCCCCATCAGAGTGGCCGCTACATCAAATGTCCTCATCAGAGTGCACCCTAACATCAAATGTCGCCATCAGAGTGCCCCTTTACATCAATTGTCCCCATCAGAGTGCCCCCTTACATCAAATGTCCTCATCAGAATGCACCCTTACATCAATGGTCCGCATCAGAGTGCCCCCTATATCAAGTGTCCGCATCAGAGTGCCCCTTACATCAAATGTTCTCATCAGAGTGCACCCTTATATCAAATGTTGCCATCAGAGTGCCCTCTTACATCAATTGTCCTCATCAGAATGCCCCCTTACATCAAACATCTTAATCAGAGTGCCTCCTACATCAAATGCCCACATCAGAGTACCCCCTTACATCTAATGTTCTCTTCAGAGTACAGAACATGACGACAGGGCCGGATCTAGCCTATTTGATCTGGGGGTGCAGTAAAATATGTCAAGGGGCATAATGTCAATAGTGTGACAGTAATGCAGGGAACCAGTACGCTTCTGTACCACAAGTCACAACCCGGATGTAAAGTCTGACAGGTAGTGCATGAGTGAACAGGGAACGCTAGTATGTATTAGGCTGTCCTTAGATTAGGATGAACAGAACCTGTGGCCCCTTATACTGTATCAGAAGTCCCCCTTACATCTGGGTTCCTATAAGTCCAACCTTTCATTGAATGCCCCCATCAGAGTGCCCCTCCACATCAAATGTCCCCATTAGAGTCCCACTTACATTAACTGCCCCCATCATAGTGCCCTTATACATCAAATGTTACCATCAGAGTGCACGCTTACCCCAATCATCCCCATCAGAGTGCCCGCTACATCAAATGTCCTCATCAGAGTGCACCCTATCATCAAATGTCGCCATCAGAGTGCCCCTTTACATCAATTGTCCCCATCAGAGTGCCCCCTTACATCAAATGTCCTCATCAGAGTGCACCCTTACATCAATTGTCCTCATCAGAGTGCCCCCTATATCAAGTGTCCCCTTACATCAAATGTCCTCATCAGAGTGCACCCTTATATGAAATGTTGCCATCAGAGTGCCCTCTTACATTAATTGTCCTCATCAAAGCGCCCCCTGTCAAGGGGCATAATGTCAATAGTGTGATAGTAATGTATGGAACCAGTACGCTTCTGTACCACAAGTCACAACCCGGATGTAAAGTCTGACAGCCGCAGGGCCGTTTTTAAGGCAGGGCAAAAGGGGCAGCTGCCCTGGGCCCCATCATTGTTGTGGGGCCCAAAGCAGCTGACTCATACTTGCCAACTACACCAGTTTAAATTCCGTTGTCCCTTGAAATTTTACTCCCATGCAGTGTCCTGATATCTCAGTGTGAAGTTCATTTACTAATGCTGCCTAGCTCTGCTGACTCACCTGCAGACCCTGTGTTTACATGTAAATAACCTGAATTGATATGTAAATTGCAGCAGCATAAATATGTAGTGCATGAGTGAACAAGGAACGCTAGTATGTATTAGGCTATCCTTAGATTAGGATGAACAGAACCTGTGCCCCCTTATACTGTATCAGAAGTCCTCGTCAGAATCCCCCCTTACATCAGGGTTCCTATAATTCCAACCTTTCATCAAATGCCCCCATCAGAGTGCCCCTCCACATCAAATTTCCCCATTAGAGTCCCGCTTACATCAACTGCCCCCATCATAGTGCCCTTATACATCAAATGTCATCATCAAATGCACCCTTACATCAAATGTTGCCATCAGAGTGCTCTCTTACATCAATTGTCCCATCAGAGTGCCCCTGCATCAAATGTCCTCATCAGAGTGCCCCCTGCATCAAATGCCCCCATAAGAGTGCCTCCTGCATCAAATGCCCCCATCAGAGTGCCCCCTTACATTAAATGCCCCATCAGAGTGCCCCCCTTACATCAAATGTCCCCATCAGAGTCCCCCCCACATCAAACTTCCTAATCAGATTGCTCCTTTACATCAATTGTCCTCATCAGAGTGCCTCCTACATCATATGTGCTCATTGAATGCCCCCTACATCAAATGTCCTCATCAGAGTGCCCCCTTACATCAAATGTCCCCTGCATCAAATGCCCCCATCAGAGTCCCCCTTACATCAAATGTCCTCATCAGAGTGCTCCTTTACATAAATTGTCCTAATCAGAGTGCCCCTAAATCAAATGTCCTCATCAGAGTGCCCCCTGCATCAAATGCCCCCATAAGATTGCCCCCTTACATTAAATGCCTCCATCAGAGTGCCCCCTTATATCAAATGCCTTGATCAGAGTGCCCCCTTACATCAAATTCCTCCATCAGAGTGTCCCCTGCATCAAATGCCCCCATCAGAGTGCCCCCTTACATCAAATGTCCTCATCAGAGTGCCCCCTAAATCAAATTTGCTCATCAGAGTGCCCCCTGCATCCAATGCCCCCATCAGAGTGCCCCTTTACATCAAATGTCCCCATCAGAGTCCCCCTTGCATCAAGCATCCTGATCAGAGTGCTCCTTTACATCAAATGTCCTCATCAGAGTGCCCCCTACATCAAATGTCCTCATCAGAGTGCCCCCTTACATCAAATGTCCTCATCAGAGTGCCCCTTACATCAAATGTCCTCATCAGAGTGCCCCCTTACATCAAATGCCTCCATCAGAGTGCCCCCTTACATCAAATGTCTCCATCAGAGTGCCCCCTACATCAATTGTCCCCGTCACAGTGCCCCCTACATCAAATGTCCTCATCAGAGTGCCCCCTACATCAAATGCCCCCATCAGAGTACCCCCTTACATCAAATGTCCTCATCAGCAGAGCCGGATTAACATAGGGGCTATTGGAGCTGCAGCTCCAGGCCCCTTACCTTAAGATAGGCCCATTTGGCAAAAAACAAATCACAAAAAAAAACAAAAAACTATCAACTTCGAGGGTCGTAGCTCAGCGGCCAGTTTAAATACAAGCTAGCACGCTCTGTTTGCAGCAGACTGAGAGGATAAGCTCACAGTGCCTCTCCTCACTTCTTGTCAGCGGCACTGAGCTCAATGGACAGCTTGGAGCCTGCAGAGTTGGACAGGCAGCACTGCCTGTCAAACTCGCCTATTGATTTCAATAGGACCACTCTGCAACTGCAAGCCAAACTCGCTAGCAGTAGCAGCATAGTCCAACAATGTAAAACTACCATTCAACAATGTAAAAAAACAAAACAAGGAGGCGGCAGTAGCACCTCATGAATGCCTGTCAGCTGCTGCTATACCACTCGTTGAAAAGCAACCACAACAGATCACTTCAGAGGGCAGTAAGCATTACCGCAAATGTGAAAGAAACTTGAAACACATCATCCATTTCACACTCACCACCAACCAGGTCATTCCGCAGCCACTTCCCATGTTAGCCACCTCCATCCAACTTATATCATAGGTGACCATTTCCCGACCTGCAAATGACAGACCCTATCACTCCCAGTTACTCCCCCCACCCGCTGATTGATATCCCTCCATGACCACCTCACACCCCCCTGATGACAGACCTCTCTCCCCAGCCTGTCTCCAAACACCCTCTCACCTGCTGACCTGCGGATGGGGGAATCTCTCCCACAGTGTTATTGTGTTCTGCCAGTGGGGACCCTTCCCCACCCACAGAATACAATGATCAGTGTTGCTAAGTATAGCTGGCAGCACTGATTGTTTTAGGAAAAATCTGACAGGCTGGTTGTAATCAAGTCAGTTAATAGATTGACTTATGTACAATCAGCTATCCCATACATAGATCGACTATGGCTGGCCTCTGCTTAATTGGCTTAATTTCAATCCATGTATGGCCCGCTTAACCACTACGCAGTGCCTAAACATCCTTCCACAAACCTTTACATTTTTCCTTCCCAGATTCCTTCATCCTCCTCACCTGTACATAGTGCCCCCTGTCATACCCTCTACACTCTTCTCCTGTATATACTGCTCACTGTCATACCCTCCACACTCTTCTCCTGTATATACTGCTCACTGTCATACCCTCTACACTCTTCTCCTGTATATACTGCTCACTGTCATACCCTTCACACTCCTCTCCTGTACATACTGCACACTGTCATACCCTCCACACCTCTCTCCTATACATACCGCTCACTGTCATACCCTCCACACTCTTCTCCTGTACATACTGCCCACTGTCATGCACTTCACTCCTGTACATAGCGCCCAATGTCATACCCTCCACATTCCTCTCCTGTACATACTGCTCACTGTTATACCCTCCACATTCCTCTCCTGTACATACTGCTCACTGTCATACCCTCCACATTCCTCTCCTGTGCATACTGCCCACTGTCATACCCTCCACACTCCTCTCCTGTACATACTGCCCACTGACATACCCTCCACACTCCTCTCCTCTACATAGTGCCCACTGTCAACCCTCCACGCTCCTCTGCTGTGCATACTGCCCACTGTCATATCCTGCACACTCATCTCCTGTACATAGTGCCCACTGCCATACCCTCCACACTCCTCTCCTGTACATAGTGACCACTGTTATACCCTCCACATCCCTCTCCCTCACCTGCACATACTTCCCACTTTTATACCATCCATACTCCTTCCCTATGCCTCTTACCCACAAAAACAGTTCTTTAAAATTATATTGAATATCCTCAATGTTACCAGCTCTAGAATGGGAACATTTTTGTTAGTTCAACTAAAGGAAATCTTCTCAGTCCTCATATTTGTTCTGCCCATTATTAGTGCTCATTTAATTTTGTGATTACTACTGTGATGTATAGAGGAACATAGGGGATGTCCGCTACTCTAGATATACCACTTGTAAAAAAAAGTGTCCCTAAAAATATTTTTGAAATGTTGGCAACTATGCACTTGGGCACTGCCCAAGGGCCATTGGGTCAGTAGGGGGCCCCATGAGAGGCTCTTGGGATCCTGTGATATTAAAGCGGTAGTAAACTTTGCTAACATTACTACTTTTTAGAGGCCCTGAGGTAGGTTATGCCATAATGTACTAGTATGCACAGCATATTAACACATTAGTGTACATTTACCTGTCAGACTGAGCCCTCCAGCGCAGCGCTGTGATCAATCCGGCGGGTCCCGGGAGCTTCCATCTTTACCCGGTCTTCCTTCCATGTTCTGTGCCTTCGGTCACTTGCCTTGGCCGGTCTGTGTTGATGTCACTCGCATGCATGTTCATGCGCATCCTCTCTCTCTCTCATCCTCCCTCTCTCTCTCATCCTCCTTCCCTTACCCCTCACCCCTCTCTCATCCCCTTTCTCTCTCTCTCATCCTCCCTCTCTCTATTTCATTAAATTTTTTATAACAAAAAATCGTTTGCATTCTTATTTATTTTTTATATAAAAAGCCCCACCAACATCCTCAACACCAGGCCCATGATGTTCTTAATCCGGTCCTGCTCATCAGAGTGCCCCCTTACATCAAATGTCCCCATCAGAGTGCCCCCTTCATCAAATGTCCCCATCAGAGTGCCCCCTTCATCAAATGTCCTCATCAGAGTGCCCCTACATCAAATGTCCTTATCAGAGTATCCCTTTACATCAAATATCTTCATCAGAGTGTCCCTACATCAAATGTCCTCATCAGAGTGCCCCTTTAAATCAAATGTCCTCGTCAGAGTACCTCTACCTCAAATGTCCTCATCAGAGTGTCCCCTACATCAAGTTTCACGGATTAGTGGTTGCACTCTCAGAGATCTGGGGGCACAACTAAAATGTGGGGGGCACAGCCCACCCCAGCACCCCCCTAGATCCGGCCCTGGGACATCATCAGAAGTGATCTCTAGTCGTGTTCACAGCACAGAATATATAACTCACAACAATTTGACCTTTCCTCCATAATTTACTTCATTTATCACTCAACTTTTACAATGTGTGAACATGGTTACAGCAATGGGTACATCTAGGAAGGCATTGTTACAGTGTCTCAAATGAGTAAAACACAGATAATTTACATGTGTTTTTCTTTCTAATGTTTTACTTACATTCCTTATTGTAGGCACCTTTTCCTTGGATTCAAAACTCAAACAATAGCAAGAAAAGCACGCAGATGGGGCTCGGCTGCTACAAAATAACTAAAAAAAAAGCTCTCAGGAGGAGATTTCCTAAAGCAAGTACAGTTAGGTCCATATAGATTTGGACACAGGCACAATGTTAGATTTTCAGGTATTTACCAAAACATATTCAAGCTATAGTTATATAATGGATAAAGTGCACACTCTCAGGTTTAATTTGAGGGTATGTACATCCAAATCGGAGGTAGGGTTTAGGAATTACAGTTCTTAAGAATAGTCATCCCTCCTTTTTCAAGTGACCAAAAGTAATTGGACAATTTAATCAAAAGCTGTTTCATGGCCAGGTTTGGGCTACTCCTTCGTTATTTCTTCATCAATTAAGCAGGTCTGGAGTTAATTCTAAGTGTGGTATTTACATTTGGAATCTATTGCTGTGAACCTACATCATGCGTTCAAAGGAGCTGTTCATGCAAGTGAAACTTGAAAACTAAACAAATCAATCAGAGAGATAACAGAAACATTAGGAGTGGCCAAATCAACAGTTTGGTAAATTTTGAGGAAAGAAGAACGCACTGGTAAGCTCAGCAACATAAAAAGGCCTGGACCTCCACAGAAGACAACAGTGGTGGATGATCGCAGGATCCTCTCTATCTTAAAGAAAAACCCATTCACAACATCTAGACAAGTGAAGGACACTCTTCTCCAGGAGGTGGGCATATCATTGTCAAAGTCTACAATCAAGAGAAGACTTCACAAGAGCAAATACAGAGGGTTCTCCACAAGGTGCAAACCATTCATAAGCCTAAAGAATAGAAAAGCCAGATTAGACTTTGCCAAAAAACATCTAAAAAAGCCAGATCAGTTCTGGAAAAGCATTCTTTGGAAGGATGAAACTAAGATTAATCTGTACTAGAATGACGGGAGTAAAGAAGTGTGTAGAAGCCTTGGAACAGCTCATGATCCAAAGCACACAACGTCATCTGTAAAACTTGGTGGAGACAGTGTGATGGAAAGGGCATGCATGGCTTCCAGTGGCACTGGGCCATTAGTGTTTATTGATGATGTTACAGAAGACAGAAGCAGCTGGATGAATTCTGCCGTTTTTAGAGATATACTGTCAGCCGAGATTCAGTCAAATGCAGCAAAGTTGATTGGACGGTGCTTCACAGTATAGATGGACAATGATCCAAAACACACTGCAAAAGCAACCCAGGAGCTTTTGAAGGAAAAGAAGTGGAATATTCTGCAATGGCCGAGTCAGTCACCTGATCTCAACCCAAATGAGCATGCATTTCACTTGCTGAAGGCAAAACTAAAGGCAGAAAGACCCACAAACAAAGAACAACTGAAGACAGCTGCAGTTAGAGCCTGGCAAAGCATCAGAAAGGAGGAAACCCAGTCTTTGGTAATGTCCATGGGTTCCAGACTTCAGGCAGTCATTGCCAATAAAGTATTCTCAACAAAATATTAAAAATGAACATTTTATTTATAATTATATTCATTTGTCCAATTACATCTGAGCCACTGAAAATGGGGGTACTATGTATAAAAATGGTTGCAGTACCTAAAATTTGTACTTGATATTTTTGTTCAACCCCTTGAATTAAAGCTGAAAGTCTGTACTTCAAATTAATTTGGATTGTTTCGTTTTAATTTTATTCTGGTGGCATACAGAGCCAAAAGTAATAAAATTGTGCCTGTGTCCAAATATACAGTATATAGACCTAACTGTAAATTTTATGCCAAATCAGCCAACCGATGTTCACATTTCAAGATCCAATTTGATTACAGAAATGCATCCTTATAGAATATCTAAACCAGGAGTCCCCAAACTTTCTAAACAAAGTTTACTATGCTTCAGGCTTTAGGGGGGCTGGACTGTGGCCATTGGGAGTAGTAAAGGTCCTGACATCAGTCATAAAAAACAATGCCCCATCTCTGGTGTCAATGGGAGGAATTGTGTCCCATTATTGTTGTCTCTTGGCCCAGTGTTGTGTCATTGGAAGGAATTGTGCTTCATCACTGGTGTCTAAGTGTTACATATACGCTGCGCTCCATTGAGGTTCATGTCAGGGGGCGCGGCTATCTAATCATCGGCACACTGTTTTCATTCCACACACGCGCAATGCGGCTACGTCCTGAGTGCGCATGCACCGGCGTTTGGCGCCTTTATATAAATACAGGGGGAGATCTAGGTCTGTGTGAGCACCCACACACTGGACCTGGACATCCAGAGGTAGGTCTATAACATGCTGAGACACATTCACAGCCCGAGGGTTCTTTCTCCCCTAAGTTATCTCATTTATTTATTTAATTTTCATACGGTTATACTTAGGATACATCCACTTTGGGACGGTTGGATATTCATCCGCCTATTATGTAGCCTTTATTACACAGGCTCTAACGATCGTCTGTCCTAAATAGATTCGTTCAATATATATTGGAAAATATATTATCCTTTTAAACACTTTTGATACCCTTTTTTATTTCTCCCTGGTACTTCACTATCCTTGACCAGAGGCACCCCCCATTTGATGTTCTATTCTTTACACACCTGCTATTGGAGCTTTGGTACACCTTTTTCTTCTATTTTACTTACTCACGATTGGTCCTTTGGGGGATACTATCATGTTATGTAGTTCCCCCCGGAGATTCTTCTCACATATTGCCTTGGGATCTCACGCTAGCTGAAGGGGAGTCTTTTCACCGCAAGCTAGGGCTCCGTATGAGTGCCCTTTTCCTGTCACTTTTCCATCTTTTATTTTTGCATTTTTTATTCCTCATTTTTTCTTTTTTCTTTTTCCTTTCTTTGTTTGTCTTTTGTGGGAGTACTACAACCATACATCATTTTCTCTACTCTATAGATGTTGGAAATATAGCACATTTATAGCTTTTCCACTATTTGGGTCATGAAATACTTTATCTGACCTTGGTGTCCTAAGTGCTACCTGAACACAGAATCATTCCACTGGGTATGTGTTACCATGAATTTGTATTTTCTCATTTATAACCCAGATTTAGTTTTTTTATGTTTTTTATGTTTATTT
Organism: Aquarana catesbeiana; assembly: GCF_042186555.1. NCBI lineage: Eukaryota > Metazoa > Chordata > Amphibia > Anura > Ranidae > Aquarana > Aquarana catesbeiana. The sequence continues at coordinate 619,620,637 of NC_133326.1, read as the reverse complement.
TTGTTTTTCATTTACTTACTCATTTTTCATATACGCCCATTTTAATCAATTTTCCGGCTTTTTGGGTCCCAGTAGTTTTACACTGTTCACGTTTAAAATGTGATGTTCTTTTTCTGATGTGCCTCTTTGTATATTTTTAGAACTTATACATTTGTAAAACATCTTCAACTCTCAAATCCCTGATGAAGGTACCAGAATACTGGAAACACGTCGGGCATCGGGGTATATCACCCCTAGGAGAGTACATTTAACATTATCATTTTCATCTGTATATCCTCTGTTCTGTTTCTGTATGGAATGCATTTTTGTATTTTTGTATGTTGTAGACGTTTTCACGTCTTTTTATAGTATACCATTAAAAACACATTTTTTTATCTCAAGAGTTGGTGGTCTATTAAAGTCCCATTAAGGGGGGTATTCTTCTTTGGTCTAATACGTGAGGGATGGGACCACCACACTCTACATTTGATATGATGGAAGTCTCTTTCTTTCTTCTCTTCAGAACAGCAGCAGCAGGAGGAGGAGGGGCGGGTTCAGTGCGCTTCGCTCTGCAGTGCACTGACTGTCTGTGTGTGTCAGAAGCAGCTGGGTAAGAGATGCTGGGGGCAATGCAAAGTGTTGCTCGTGGCGTGCGCGGACAAGGACGCCCCGCACACGCTGAGGGCAATCCGGGACTTAGCCCTGATTTGCTGGGCCCCCGGGCCAATTTCTGGGATGGTCCCGGCGAATCAGGGATGGTTGGGAGGCATGAAAGTGGATTTAAACCTCTCCCTTTATAAGTTTTACATGTATATCTGCTGTCTTCAGTTTTATATATTCTTTAGAAAATTCAGATGGTGTTAGGAGATTTTCTCTTCCTGGTTAGCTTTGCAAGTGAAGCCTGGGCATACAGCTAAGACAGCTGATTGGGGGAAAGGCACACACCCCTCTCCTCTTCTTTGAAGAGAAATAACAAAACACTGAAGATGTATGTGCCCAGCTCAAATTTTATGAATCGGGTTTACATCCACTTTAAGGTATATATGGTATAAGTATGTGATTTGTTTGTTCTTATTGTCACTATGCCGCCTTGAGGAAGGGACCCTGCAATGCTCCAACATGTTGGCTTTCTTTATTTTCACTTATCTGTCACCATCTTCACAATAGATATATAAAATTAATTTCAGAAAATGGAAAAAACACCTTGACCTTTTTTAATACGTCTTCTAAATTATAGAGATAAAAAAATATTCTGTGGCAGGCACGGGTCCTAAATCATATTAAATATAATGGAGCCAAAATTATGTTTTTTCCTGACTTTTCACCAGAGGTTCAGAAACAGAGGGCAAATTTTCAAGGAGTGAAGAAACGTTTGTTACTCCAAGGGCCTAAATATTCAATGCTATACCCTGCCCATCTGCGAGTGAACTACGAAGGCAATGTACAAATATTCCAAACACCACAGGATGCACAGGGCTGGCTTGATGGTCAGGTTAAAACTCAGACTTTGGGGTGATAGGTTCACCCCTCTAGTAAATTTATATATGTATACAGTATGAAATGACGGAGCATTGATATATACTTTTTTTTTTTCTCCTTGTTTTTTTCATTAAAGCCAGGCTGTCGGAGGCCTAATCAGCAATAGCCACTGAATATTTTTTTTTTCTACATCAGTGGCTTTTTTTCCCGTGAGGAACCGTTTTTTTTGTTGTTGTGCATTTATATATATATCATATTTTTGTGCACAGTACAGGTTGGTTGACTAGTGATGTTCTTATGCCATTGTACCTATGGTAAATCAATCAATTAGAATACTTTCTTGGAATGTTAGGGATATGAATAATACTTTAAAAAGACAATCTATATTTGACTATATTGCTTCTTTTCATCTCGCCCTCGTCTGTCTGCAGGAGACACATGCCACATGCAACACGACCAGGTTTCTGAGGCGCTGATTAGAGAGGCTTACCACTCGTTATATACCTCTCACTCAAGGGGGGGTTACAATCCTGGTTTATGCTAGTGTTATAGTCTCCTGCAGTAGGACTATGGTAGACGATGGCAAATATATTTTTTTACAATGCAAGCTGGATGATCTTGAGTTGATCCTTGCCTCTATATATACAGTACCTCCCCCATATAATTCAGAAATAATTTGTCAGCTTATTTCTTTTGCAGGGGTCTCTCCTCAGATATCATTATTGGTACTTGGAGATTTCAATAGTGTTGTCGATATGAGGTGGGACAGATGCCCAGCTCCAAGGTCAATGACCAATGGGCATTTCTCCCCCTTTGGACAACTATGTCAGGAAGTGGGACTGTATGATATACACCCTGAAGAAAACGCCTATACATGCTATTCTAAGGGCTTCATCGGACCTTTGCTGTCGAAAAATCAGACGGACTTTAGAAATAGAACATGTTTCAAATCTTTCCGACGTTTGTCTGTATGCTAGTCCGATGGACCAAAAACGACACAAGGGCAGCTATTGATTACTGGCTATGAACTTGCCTATTCTAGTCCGGTCGTACGTCATCATGTTCGAATCAGTCGGACTTTGGTATGATCGTGTGTAGGCAAGTCCGTTGCGTTGTAACTCCATCGAAAGTCCGTCAAAAAGTCCTTCGGTGTTCAGTCCGTCGAAAGTCCGCTCGTGTGTACACGGCATTAAACACATAACACACTATCAAGAATAGATTTGGCTCTGTGCTCGGCTGATTTTATACCATATGTGCTGGATGTGAGTATCGAACCTCGAGGTATCTCAGACCATTCTCCTCTGTTAGTTACTTTAACATAAGGGAGTCAGGCATCTAATATGTCTTGGTGGCTGAATCCCTTTTGGTTGGAATTATTCCCTAAGGAGGATGTCATTCCTAACCGTATCCTGGATTTTTGGTCCCTCAACTTAGGCTCCGCTTCCATACAAGTTGTATGGGATACTCTAAAGGCCTATCTTCAGGGATTGTTAATCCAGAATATAAGCATTATCAAAAGCGCTTCCCGTAGAGAGCTCGAGCTGGCGAAGGCTCACACCTCCGCGGTGGAAGCCATATATATTCAAAATCTCTCTCCGGATTTTCAACACTAATGGCTTTCATCTCAAAATAGGCTGAATGAACTATTGGAATCTAGGGCCAGAAATAAACTCTTTATTCAGAAGAGACTTAGCTGGGTGGAGGGAGAAGCGAATGGTAGATTATTGGCTCAGATAGTAAGGTCCCAATCTAACCTTACACGTGTTTCAGCTCTAATGAATGTAGAGGGGGAGGTTTGTAACCAGACTAGTTCAATTATATCTATCTTTAAGTCCTATTATCAAGACTTATATACTTCCAGGGCAGATTTCACCCTTGCAGAGCTATCTAGTTACATGGCCAGTATTGATCTCCCGGCTATTTCAATAGAAGAGAGAAAAATTCTCAATGCTCCACTTACTTTAATAGAAGTGGAAAATGCGGTGGCTAGTTTTCCCAATGCCAAGGCCCCAGGGACCAAGGGTCTCCCTATTGAGACTTATAGAGAATATAATAAAGAATTGCTTCCTGCTCTTCTTAGCACACTAAATGAAGCTTTTCATACTGGCCGGCTCCCAGACTCTATGGGACAATCTGTAATAGTATTTATACCCAAAAAGGATAAAAATTTTCTACACCCTGAATCTTATAGATTATAGACCAATTTCTCTATTATCTACAGACGTTAAAATTCTTGAGAAGATTCTTGCAACTAGACTAAATAAGGTTATTAACAGTATTATTCATCCAGATCAGGTAGGATTTATGTCCAACAAATCAACCGCATTTAATATCAGACGTGCATATTTAAATATGCAGGTTCTGGCCCCGGGCCACTCAAACCATGCTTTCTTAGCATTAGACGCAATCAAGGCCTTTAATTGTGTAGAATGACCATATCTGTGGGCCATTCTTGATAAATTCGGGCTTGGCTCTGGTTTTTGTTATACACCGCTCCAGGGGCATCGGTTAGGATGAATGGCTTTCAATCTCCTAGTTTCAGACTTTTCTGGGGCACTAGGCAGGGGTGTCCGCTGTCTCCCCTGCTTTTTGCCCTGGCCATAGAGCCTTTGGCATGTCTTATACTGGCCTCTCCTGATGTTACTGGTCTGATTAGGGGAGACATGGAGGAAAAGATATCACTATATGCGGATAATCTTCTCTTTTTCGTGTCTAATGTCTGTTCATCCCTGTCGGTAGTAATGGAACATGTTAAGGAGTTTGGAAGGTTTTCCGTTTTAGGCATAAACTGGGAGAAATCCATGTTGATGCCTTTAGACCCCCTTCCAGATCCACTACCACCTATACTTTCTCATTTTAAGGTTGTATCATCTATAAAATACTTGGGTATAACTATGTCGGACTCCCCACAGTCATATATTATGGATAATATATTTCCATTACTTATTAGATTTCAAAATCAGAGTAAAATCTTGACTAAGCCCCCTTTATCGCTAATAGGTCGTATCGATTTTATAAAAATGATATGGATGCCTCAGGATCTTTATTAAGCTAAACACTATATTTAGGCAATTAATATAGCGGAACAAAACCCCTCGTATCAAACTGGAGACTTTATAGCATCCCATAAATGCCGGCTGGCTGGCAGTTCCTAATCCAAGGCTATATTTTCTTGCCTCTCAATTACAGCATTTTGCTGGATGGGAGTCTGAACAGATATCCTTTCCTGCTCGACGATTATTCCCTTTTGCATTTAAGGGTCAGTCTCCACTCTTTGCCTTTGATGCTGCAAGAGGGAGTGTCTCGCTTGCTGATATGCCTACTTGAATGTTGATCTGTAAAGCATGGGATACAGTTAAAAAAATGCTGGGTGTCTTATACCCCACTAGATACATATGGGAAAATGATAGACTTTCTCAAATTTCGGCTCTTAGAGGCTTTCAGAGATGGGCAAAATTGGGAATAACTACTTTAGTTCAGCTATATCAGAATGGTTTACTTAAATCTTTTGAAGATCTGAGGGGAGAGTTCTCCGAAGAATCCATTTGGTTTTACCAATTCCTTCAATTAAGACATTCTCTACATGCCCAATTTTCTTCTGCTAAGATATTTTTCCCCTCTATCCCTGTCTTAGATAAAATAGTACAGGCAGGGTCAACAAAGAGTCTTACCTCGTTTACTTATAGGGTACTGACAGATAGGATCCTATTGAACTTCCCCATCCGTTCTTGGGCTGGCTGGGAAAAAGATATTGGTCCCATCTCTGAGGAGATTTGGGACGATGTCCTCCGGTCAACGTCCAGGGTGTCTCTTTCTCCATCACACAGACTGACCCAGATTTTTATCCTCCATAGGGTCTATAGATCTCCGCAGTTTCTCTTTGCAATTGGACTGAAATCTAAGCCAGCCTGTGCTAGATGCGGTAATACAGGTACATTAATACATCTTTTCTTCTTTTGTGACGATGTCTGAAACTCCAAAGATACTGGTTGGAGGTGATTGGTACTTTAAATAGGGTATTGGATATTAACATTTTGGTTGAACCGCTTATATGTATATTGGGTTACTGTGATACCTCTATCTACACCACCCCTACTGGTAATACTTTAAGCGCTTTTTGTTGCCCATAGACAGATTGCTCTTAAGTGGACCTCTCCACATCCACTGACTGTGTCCGATTGGATTGTAGAATCTCCCTGAATAAGTTTGATGTTATATGGTCTAGATGGCTTCAATCTATGACTTAGGTATCATGTCAACCAATGGGTACTGTGTACTTTGTAATACTGGATGTTGTTATTCTTTTTTTCGTGTGTCATATATACTCCGAGTGTGCAGGGGGTGGTGGGATGGCGGGATTTGTTGAAGGGGGGTGATGTAGGGGGTTTTTTTGGGGGGGGTTTCAGTTTGGTGTGAGTTCTATTTTTGTGGTTTTGTCTGTATTTTGTCAATGTTGTTTTCATATAAAATAATAAAAAGGATTTGATCTAAAATAAAAAAAAATAATTTATCTGGAACGCTGTTGACTTTGCATGTCCTCTTCTTGTTCACTTTGAGAGCCCACTCCTTATTGAAAAGTCAAGTACTCTCATGAGTGCAACTTCCAGTTTAGATAACACAATTCTTCATAATTTCCAAAGAAAACATTACCCCATAGGAGGATTAGTAAAATGTTATATAAACACTTTTTGCATGACAGTTTTTCACAACTTTATTATGACATTAGTGTCTGGAAAAGGAGAATCACACGTGCAGAACTGCACCTCTTACTTGCACATACTGTATAATATGCATGTGTGTGTTTGTGCATATGCAGAAAAAAAAAAAAAAAAAATATATATATATATATATATATATATATATATATATATATATATACAGTATATACACTATATTACCAAAAGTATTGGGACGTCTGCCTTTACACATACATGCACTTAAATGACATCTCAAGCTTAGTCCGTAGGGTTCAATATTGAGTTGGCCCACCCTTTTCAGCTATAACAGCTTCAACTCTTCTGAGAAGGCTGTCCACAAGGTTTAGGAGTGTGTCTATGGGATTGTTTGACCATTCTTTCAGAAGCGCATTTGTGAGGTCAGGCATTGATGTAGGATGAGCAGGCCTGGCTCGCAGTCAGCGCTCTAATTCATCCCAAAGGTGTTTTATCAGGTTGAGGTGCAGGCCAATCAAGTTCCTCCACCCCAAACTCCCTCATCCATGTCTTTATGGACCTTGCTTTGTGCACTGGTCCAAATCGTTTAGTGGAGGGGAGGTTATCTAATACATTGCGTACAGTGAGGAGGAGGAGGACCACCCTATTGCATCACACCGCAGAGCTCCGCAGGTGCAGGGCGCTGCTGACTCCCCGCTGACTTTTAAAGGTTCCTTGGTGTGGGCCTTTTTTGACACGTGTGTAGCAGATTGCACCGTTGCTGTTTGCAACCTATGTCTGAAGCGAATCAAGCGTGGCCAGAACAGCAGCCGCTTGGGCACCACATGCTTGACCAGACATATCACGACCTACCATGCAGTCCGTTGGCAACAGCACTTGAAAGACCCACATCAAAGAAAAAGGCGGACTTTTCCTTTCTCATCATCTGGGATCTAAAAACCCTACTATACCTCCAGTCCTCTCAAAAACCTGCACTGAGAGGAATGAAGGTATAGCAATAAGTATCCCAAGTACTTGCAGCCAATCTGCTAGCAGTACACCACCAATTGATTTTAGCAGGCAAATTTCCCTACCCCAGTTAATGAACCATAAAAAGAAATTCTGTCCCAGCCATCCACATGCTCAGCTAGTTTGGCCAAATTACTAGCACTGAAAATGCTGCCTTTTAAGCTGGTAGACTCTGCCCCCTTTTGTGAATTTGTGGAATGTGCTGTACCTCAGTGGCAGGTTCCAAAATGTAATTTCTTTTCATGGAAGGCAATTGCTCTTCCAGCATGTGGAAGGCAATGTTTTGGCTTTGTTAGACAGGGCGGTCAGCAGTAAGCTTCATATTACTGCTGACTTATGGTCCAGCAGGCATGGGCAGGGACGTTACCTTTCCTTCACGGCACATTGGTTAACTCTGCTGGCTGCTGGGAAGGATGCAGGACAGGGTTCAGTATTGTTGGAGCTTGTTCCGCCACCACGCCTACAAAATGCTAATGGTGATTCTGCTACAGCTCTCTCCTCCACCCCTTCTCTTCTTCTTCCTCTATGGCCTCTTCTGCAGATTTGTCCTCTGAACCAGCAGTGCTCCATAAGCATTCAAGGGGCTACGCAAGCAGTCAGGCTAAAAGATGCCATGCGGTGCTTGAGTTGTTCTGCCTAGGGGACAGGAGCCACACTGGGGCAGAGATTCTGGCAAGACATATGAAAAAATGTAGCCATGGAGCATGGAAGGACTGGCTATATATAAAATGGCTGGATCATCATTTGATCGGTTCTCTCTAGCTGTGTGTTTAGTCATTTTCTTGGAGGTGCACTTTTAGTGTGTTGCATCCACTGGTGTAGTCATTATTATTCATTTACAGTATACAGTATATATTGCAAACAATCTTCCATAGTACAAAGTGAGGACATACCAGCTACAAGCATGACAAGCATAACCTTACAACACACAGGGCGATGGCATCATACCACCCTAGGCACCTTTGAATAGTGATGTCCTCTTGTACAAGCTCCACCCCTTGGTCATGTGATTGTAAAAATTACTACTTAAACATGCTACTGGAGGCAGAATGTGGTCTTCTGTATATGTAGAGCTATTTTTCAGCTGTCTCCTGTCTGACACTTCTCAACACCTCGCCACAGTTTTCTTGCTGTATTTAGCCTTAAAGCGGTTGTAAAGGCTGATTTTTTTATTTTTTTGTTAAAATAATAGTTAAATAATAAAATAATGTTAAACTTACCTACTCTGTGCAATGGTATTGCACAGAGTGGCCTATTACCTCCTCTTCTGGGGTCCCATGCTGGCACTGTCAGCTTCTCCTCTTGCCTGCGTGCCCCCTGAGCCAGGCTCTGTGGGCCCATAGACATGCAGAGCATGTCTTGGCCCCGCCCCCCTCTACTGAGGATTGGCAGCAACAGGAGCCAATGATACCAACTGCTGCCTCTGTGTTCTGTGAACAAAGGAAGAGAGAGCAATGCTGTTACAGACGGGTACAACGCTGGATCGAAAGAGGAGCCAGGTAAGGGGGAGCAGGTGATGGATTTTTTTTACCTTAATGCAGAGAATGCAGAAGGTAAAAAAAAACCCTTATGTTTTAGAATCACTTTAACCAGTTCTGGACCGCCCCACATACATCTACTGCAGCAGGGCGGCCAGGTCGTGAAAAGTCACGTACAGGTACGTGACTCGCGCCCGCGGTTTGGGGGCATGCGCCCCTGCCATGACCGCAGCGGTCGGATTTGGTTCAGAACCAGTCACTCATCAGGTCCGGGCCAATGATTTCTGGCCTGGATCTTCTGATTCTTCTGGTTCTGGTGAATCAGAGATCCTCCTGTGCCTGTGTAATGTAAACACAGGCACAGGAAATTATGTCATCTCCCCTCCAAGAGCCCTTTTCGGTTCCAGCGAGCGAGGAGATAGCATCTACTGTGAGCACACAAGCACTACACTGACACCAGTACACATAGGCACATATTTCACCCTCTGATCATCCCCCTAGTTAACCCTTTCACCCCCTGTCACAGTGTCACCAAGTGCATTGTTCATATTTTTTACTGATCACTGTATTGGTGTCACTTGTGGCACTAAACAGCGCTAGCGCAGTTAGTTGTAGTTAGTGTCAGTCCCAGGTAGGTTTAGGGTACCCCCATATATTCCCTAATAAAGGTTTAACCCCTTGATCACCCCCAGTTAACCCTTTCACCCCCTGTCACAGTGTCACCAAGTGCATTGTTCATATTTTTTACTGATCACTGTATTGGTGTCACTTGTGGCACTAAACAGCGCTAGCGCAGTTAGTTGTAGTTAGTGTCAGTCCCAGGTAGGTTTAGGGTACCCCCATATATTCCCTAATAAAGGTTTAACCCCTTGATCACCCCCAGTTAACCCTTTCACTCCCTGTCACAGTGTCATAATTATAGTTTACAGGTTTTTTCTGATCACTGTATTAGTGTCACGGGTGATGCTAGTTAGTGTCAGTTAGCAACAATCCCAGACAGCGTCAGATTTTAACTCTTTGATTGCCAGTAACACTAACACAAACACACTATATACCTCCATTACCGGTATAGTGTCTGAATGGATCAATATCTTTGATCTGATCACAACTATACAAGCATTCCCAATGGTATAGTGTTCCCAAAAACGCGACGTTAGCAGGATCAGCCCAGCCCACCCAAGTGCAGTTTTAGAAGATCACTGTCACTTCCAATACACAAAACCACAGCGTTAGCAGAGTCAGGCCTGATCTCTGCTAGCACTTGCAGTTAATTTTTTTTTTCATAGACAAATCAGCACTGAAGTATCACTTGGTGACGTGGCGAGTCCCATAAGTGCAGTTCAAGCTGGTGCGGTGGCTAGCACAAGTAGTGCCCCACAGCCACCAAGAATTCGAACACAGGCCCGTAAAGCCCATAGTGCTCTTCCCGCTGCACTTGCAAGTCCTGATTGCCAACCACAGATTATGGAGCGCCCATACTTCCCCCATTCACTGGCCAACACGGAATTCAGGTGAAAACAGCAGATTTAACGCCCCCTTTAATTTTTTTGAGCTGTTTTTCACAGAAGATCTGTACAGATCTATTGTGGAGCAAAGCAATTTATACGATGGTTAATTTATCACCCAAAACTCAAATTCGACCCTTGTCAGACAATTTGGCTGGAAACCTATTGCGGTTCCCGAATTTAAGACCCTTCTGGGCCTATCCCTCAACATGGGCATTATTAAAAAGAGCTGCCAGGGCTAGATACGAGCAGATATTGCAGTTCATGCATTTCAATGACAATGAACTCTGTCGTCCTCGGGGTGACCCTGAACATGATTGGCTCCACAAAATTTGGCCCCTCGTAAACCACTTCAACTAAAAATTTGCAGCCCTGTATATCCCTGAACAAAATGTCTGCGTTGATGAGTCACTGATTACATTTTCTGGCCGCCTTGTTTTCAGCTTCTCCCCAGCAAGCGTGCCAAATATGAGGTCAAAATGTATAAGCTCTGTGACAGGGCAACAGGCTATACATGGAGTTTCCTGGTTTACGAGGGAAAAAATAGCAGCATGGAGCCCCCCAACTGCCCAGATTGCATAGGGGCTGCGTTAAGATTGTTTAGGACTTGGTGTCACCCTTATTCGGAAAGGGGTACCATTTACATGTGGACAATTTTTATTCAAGCGTACCACTTTTTAGACGCCCCTTTCAATTAGGAATAGGCACATGTGGCGCCATGCGATCTAATCGTCAGGGCTTCCCCAATGGCTTGTAAATGCCCAACTTAGTCAGGGGGAGAGAGCCTGCTTGAGGTCCAATTAATTACTTGCAGTGAGATGGAAGAACAAACAAAGGGTTTTCGTTCTGTCTTCCATTCACCCAGATACGTCAGTCCAAATTACTACGGCGACTGGTGTTGTGAGGAGCCCCTCTGTGTCCATGACTATAATCTTAAAATGGGAGGGTTGGACTTCAACAGCTAGATGATGGGGCCGTACTTAGTTGCTCATAAGGCCAGACGCTGGTATAAAAAAGTGTCTGTATACCTATTCCAATTGGCTCTGTACAAAGCTTATGTACTATACAAAGCATCAGGAAGAACTGGATCCTTCCTAAAATTCCAGGAAGAGGTCATCGCAGCCCTTCTGTATCCAGGAGGTGTTGTGGTTTTCGGGGTCCTGTATGCAGCTAGATTGCCAAAAAGTCTCACACATGTGGAATCCCGTACTGTGGAGAAACAGCAGAATGTATTTTGGCGTGTAATTTCACATAAACCCATGGCATGTTTGAGCAATATATCATTTAAGTGACAACATTGTGTAAAAAAAAAAAAAAGTTTAATTTTCCCAAAACTTGTGGCAAAATATAAAATATTCCATGGACTCAACATGCCTCTCAGAAAATAGCTTGGGGAGTCTACTTTCCAAAATGGGGTAATTTGGGGGGGGGGGGGGGTTGTGCTATCTTGGTATTTCATGGCCTCCGAAACTGTGATAGGTAGTGAGGAGTGAAATCAAAAATGTACGCCCTTAGAAATCCATATTCAGGAGAAGCAGCAGAATGTATTTTGGGGTGTAATTCCACATATACCCATGGCATGTGTGAGCAATATATCATTTGAGTGGCAACTTTGTGTAAAAAAAATTGGGTTTTTTTGTCATTTTTTAATCACTTGTGACAAAAAAATAAAATATTCAATGGGCTCAACATGCCTCTCATCCAATTCCTTGGGGTGTCTACTTTCAAATAAGGGGTGATTTGGAGGGGTTTTGTACTTCCCTGCCATTTTAGCACATCAAGAAATGAGATAGGTAGTCATAAACTAAAATCTCTGTAAATTCCAGTAAATTCACCATAGCCTGTAGATGCTATAACTTTTGCGCAAACCAATAAATATACTCTTATTGAAATTTTTTTACCCAAGACATGTGGCTGAATACATTTTGGCCTAAATGTATGATAAAAATTGATTTATTGGATTTTTTTTATAACAAAAAGTAGAAAATATTTTTTTTTTCAAAACTTTCTGTCTTTTTTCATTTATATTGCAAAGAATAAAAATCCCATAAGTGATCAAATACCACCAAAAGAAAGCTCTATTTGTGGAAAAAAAGGAAGCAAATTTAGTTTGGGTACAGCATTGCATGACCGCGCAATTACCAGTTAAAGCAGTGCAGTGCTCTGGGTAAAATCTTCCGGAGCTAAAGTGGTTAAAGCAGAACTCCAGGATTTTTAAAATTTGCAAATTAATGGGTAACACCATTTTCCTTAAAAAATATAAGAAAAAAATATATAAAAAAATGATACCAACTAAAAAAAAAAAAACAATTGCTATATACAATTGATGTACATGCCATGTTGTACTTTAATGTTATTATTATTATAAATTACTTTTTCCTTTTCAATCTGCAGACACTGTAATTTTCTAAACCCCAGGGGTTTTACTGCCCCCCAACCGCTAATGTGAATGAGACCACAGAGTGACACTTTTTTAGCTCAGTATGTAGGCAAAGGACAGAACCTTGACAATATACAATAAACAGTTGGTTAAACTCACAATTGATTTTTTCACTACTATGCTTCCTTTATTCTGGTTTATAAAAATAGCAAATGCAATTATTTAAAGGCTGGTTAAAAGTCTTACTTTCCATTAAAAGACTGTTTATGCCTTTTTTTTTTTAATCACAGCACTACTTATCTCCTCCAGCCCCTTTCAGCAACTTCCTTTACACATGCAAGTGCTCCCAAATCAGCTACACACCATTGCTCTGAACTGGTCTGCTGATTTTATCAATGGTATACCAAACCTGTGCACTGTGTGTCAGCACGGCCACTTACAGTCTCAACTGGGGGCACATGCCACTGGGTGAGAATGCGGAAGAACTATTGTAAGACAAGGATGTAGCATTCCACAATAAGTGCCAAAACAGGGAACTTCATGACAAGATCAGGATTTCTATGCTCACAACATACATAAATTAAAATTGTATAACATCAGCATTATAATAACAATACAAACAATAATTATATTTGACAAAAATAATATAAGCTTACCTGGAAAATCCTCTTTCATGACTGCTGCCCATCTCCTTCCTGCTTTCCCTGCATGCTTTCCAGCTTCTCCTCCAGTTCTAAGGACTACATATCCCATGGTACCTTGTTGCCTGCAAGCAGTGATTCCTGTACTGACTCCGCCTCCTGAAACTCCTCCTCCCAGCAACTCTGTAGATCAGAAGGCAGACTCTGTGAAATGTGTGACACAGCATTGCCTACTCACAGGACATAGTGACTACGTGTCACAGAATTCAAGGAAGTAAATGTGTGGGGATCTTCGCAAAGTAAGGCTGGCTATACATTATACAATTTTCCTATTCCATGAACTATGCAGTGCAAGGGCCTGCCTGGTTGGATACCAATTGAAAGTGTTTAAGTTTGACCTCATATTACAGGTTTTGGTAAATCTAAAGGAAAATTGTACAAGAAAATTGTATATTGTATGGCCAGCCTAAAAGAAGAAGTAAACCCTGATGGGTTTTATTTCCTCTTTATTCCTCTTCCTCTTTATTCCCCCTCATAATGGGCTAGTATGCATCGCATACTAGCCCATTATGTGCCACTTACCTGCAAACGAAGCCCGCCAGTGACGGCACGAGCTGCCAGTCACGGCACGAGCTGGGCGGCGCACTACAAGGTAAATATCTCCCAAACGGCGCACGTTTAGGAGATATTTTCAGTACATATAGGTAAGCCTTATTATAGGCTTACCTATATGTATACATGTCTCAGAGGGTTTACAACCACTTTAAGTTTTCACATTTCAAGATCATTCAGGAGTAGGCTAGAAATAATTTAAATACAATGAGAATATGAATAAATAATTTTCCATTTTGTCTATAAATATGTACTTCATTAAAGCCACATATTTAAAAAGATTTGAAACACTTTATGATATTACATTATAGTGTTAAAGCTTATATGAGATTCTAGTGAATGGCTTTATATTTAATTTTTTTTTTTTTTTTTACAGAAGTCTATACAGAAGACCCAAAAGAGGGACAACTGAGAAAGAAAAGAGAATTTGGTTCTACAACAGTAGTCTTCACACTGCAGCCTATGGGCCGGATCTTGCCCGGCCTTTGGAGAACTATCCTCCCACTGATACTAAGCACTATTCTCCCCACTGGCACAAACAATGGGGCATTTTTCCTTCATTCCTTCCACTGACACCAACAATGGGGCACTATTCCTCCCACTGACATGAATGATGGGACACTATTCCACCCACTGACTCCAACGATGAGGCACTATTCCTCCCACTGACATCAATGATGGGGCACTATTCCACCCACTGACTCCAACGATGGGGCACTATTCCTCCCACTGACACTAACAATGGGGCATTATTCCTCCCATTGACACCAACAATGGGACATTATTCCTGCTATTGACACCAACAATGGGGCATTATTCCTCAGACTGACACTAATGATGGAGCATTATTCCTCCCACTGATTCCAACAATGGGGCACTTTCCCCCCCACTGATACCAACAATGGGGTACTATTCCTCCCACTATTATCAACAGGCGCCATATGTTCTTTTTCTTTTGCGCCCCCACCCCTACATTCATTATGTGCAAGCTTATGAGAAGAAGGGGGAGAGAGAGCACAGCCCGCACCTCCTCCTGCCTCTTTCTTCTCCTTGCCGCTTCCAACGCTGGGCTGACAGAAGTAGTGATGCCCCTGTCACTACTCCTGTCAGTGTTATAGTAGAAAGAACCTGTGATGCCCCCATCCCTGCAATACACGCTGTGCACAGGGCAGATTCCCCTTCTGCCCACCCCTTGTCCCTGCCCTGCTTGGACCACAACATTGCAGTGCACTACAACACATAGTAGAATATAATGGTGGGTTGTGGTGCACTTTGTTGGAATAAATTCACATGTCCACTGTTTTGTCAATCCCTGTGCGTTAGCAGCCCATTCAAAATAAATCAGCCGCCTTCACGCAACGTAACAAACACACGTTAATGTAACACACAGGAACGCAAAGTGCGAATGAGTCCTCAGGGACTGTCCACTTGCAGAAGCCCTGAATCGTCCCCCTGATTTCTCTGCACTCTGCGTTCTTTGACATCTCTAGAAATCATTTTCTCTTTTCCTGTTTCAACACCACCTTATACAATACTCCAGCACTGCCAGCTGCCTTCTCTTCCTCTCTACGCCTAACAGGTTTGATTCTGCAATTTTTCCTGTTCCCCTCAATACCAGCTTTCCGGTTATTCAGAAAAAAAGCGACAGCGACCAGCAGGGGAGGACTGAAATAATAATAACTTCAGTAAAGGGTCACCGCAGAGTTCTGATCTCATTAAAGTGACCACGGTGAGGGTGGAGAGTGATGATGTAAATGAAAGCTGACTCAAGACTTGACTGCCCCCATATCACCAGCTTTATAAAGAACGCTGCAGTGTGGAATTCTGCACATTACACAGGCTGATGCTGTGCATAGGTAAGTGACATCTCTCTGATTACAAGATGCATTCCTAGTTCTAATGAATGGCTGCTGACCAACCTCAGGCTGGACTTATCTAATTATTGGGTTGTGTGCCAAAAAAAGAAAGTACTTTACTGTACTTTTCACTGATGCAGCTTTCACTAGAACTTTTTTACGTTGTATATCAGATTCAGTGTATAGGACGCAGTGTGCGGTGTATAGATCTCATTTATATAATAGGACTTTTCTCCTCTGTATATCAGTGTATAGGACGCAGTGTGCAGTGTATACATCTCATTTATATAATAGGGCTTCTCTCCTCTGTATATCAGTATATAGGACGCAGTGTGTGGTGTATAGATCTCATTTATATAATAGGACTTTTCTCCTCTGTATATCCGTGTATAGGACGCAGTGTGCGGTGTATAGATCTCATTTATATAATAGGACTTTTCTCCTCTGTATATCAGTGTATAGGACGCAGTGTGCAGTGTATACATCTCATTTATATAATAGGGCTTCTCTCCTCTGTATATCAGTATATAGGACGCAGTGTGCGGTGTACATATCTCATTTATAGAATAGGACCTTTCTCCTCCTCTGTATATCAGTATATAGGACGCAGTGTGCAGTGTATAGATCTCATTTATATAATAGACTTCTCTCCTCTGTATATCAGTGTATAGGACGCAGTGTGTGGTGTATAGATCTCATTTATATAATAGACTTTTCTCCTCTGTATATCAGTGTATAGGACGCACTGTGCGGTGTATAGATCTCATTTATATAATAGGACTTTTCTCCTCTGTATATCAGTGTATAGGACGCACTGTGCGATGTATACATCTCATTTATATAATAGGACTTTTCTCCTCTGTATATCAGTGTATAGGACACAGTGTGCAGTGCATATTTATATAATAGACTTTTCTCCTTTGTATATCAGTGTATAGGACGCAGTGTGCGGTGTATAGATCTCATTTATATGTTAGGACTTTTCTGCTCTGCATATCAGTGTATGGGATGAAGTTTCCAATGCCCATGCAAAGGACCGTTTTCAGCTGCCTAGGTGTTCCATGCAGAGGCATGCAGGTAGCCTGTTATAATCTATGACAGGCCGCTGGTTGCACTAATATGCACAAACTTCCATGAGCGTCCTGGAGTGCACATCTATGCGGGTCCAATGCATGGATCAGAACGCAGACAGACTGCGTGGTGGATCAATTTTCAAAGGAAGAGCGGCTCAGTAGGCCTTCAGGAGATGGTATCATGGTATTGTCACCTTCTGACTGACCATTTGAAAAGAGCCTTTGTATCATGTTTGCATCCAAAAAAATATGTATAAAGGCTGTTTTTTTTTCTAAAATGTGTTAAAATGTGCCTAAAAATTACTTGAAACCCCAAAGCATTCTATATTTTCAGAAAGCACAGAATCTGTAGAATAAAAAAAATTGGTGGCTGACAAATTTTATGTCATGTGATATTTGTGCAAATGTTTTTGAAAACGATATTTTTATCAAAAAATATTCTACCTAAAAATATTAAATTTATTTGCAAAAGTTAAAGGACAATACTGTAAATGGATACAAGAAACAGATAATAAATATTTTACTCGGTGTTCATCTTCAAACTATAACTTCCACTTAGGCTTCATTCACACTTGTACCACTCAAAAGTTGCACAACTGTTGCATTATATAACATTCAAGTACAACTTTCATGCAACTTTTGATTGTTAAAATTTAAGTCTATGACCCTCAGGTTGCATGAAAGTCAGACCAAAGTAGAGCATGAGCTATTTTGAAGTTGGTGCAACTTTAAGTCGCACATATATGAATGGTTATCACTGGAAAACATGAGGAACGACTTGTCTTACAACTTTAAAGTCCAAAGTTGCATGACAAGTCACACAGGTGTGAATGGACCTTAGAAGAAAGCCCCTATATTTCTGGCTCTGGGCCTCTTCTTTCAGCAGCAGATTCAGATCGGTAATAAGGCATCAGTCTGAGGACAGGAGTCAGTTCCTCCACTGCGGTCTCTGTGTATGTGAGGGAGCTGGGAGCTGCCATGGTAGATAACCTTGTGGCTGGGTGAGATAACTGGTATCAGCTGCCCTGTGGGGGTGGGGGGTGGGGGTTCGTCACATAAACAACCGTGCTAGAAGCTGGCAGCCACAACATATGTCAGAACAACAAGTTTCCTAGTCCTAGAGAGCACAGTTTAAGGCCTCATGCACAAAGGCATATGCATCTATGCTGTAAGTATGCTGTATTTTTTTTTTTTTGCCAGGGTTTGGCAAAAAATTATGCCTCTAATCTTATATAAGTATACCCATTTATGAGCGTATGTACGCACGTTTGTGCATATATGGTGTTGAGCATAAATGTATTCTACTGGCCAAAAGATTCTGGCCATTGAAATAAATTTACATTCATACATGCGCGTTTATGCGTATTTATACACCTAATGCTGCGTACACACGGGCGGACTTTTCGATCGGACTGGTCCGCCGGACTTTCAAATGACTTTTGACGGACTTCCGACGGACTTTTGAGCAAACAGACTTGCCTACACACGATCACACCAAAGTCCGACGGATTTGTACGTGATGACGTACGACCGGACTAAAATAAGGAAGTTGATAGCCGATAGCCAATAGCTGCCCTAGCGTGGGTTTTCGTCCGTCAGACTAGCAAACAGACGAGCGGATTTTTCGACCGGACTCGAGTCCGTCGGACAAATTTGAATCATGTTCCAAATCTAAAGTCCGTCAGATTTTTGACCGAAAAAGTCCGCTGCAGGTCCGATGGAGACCACACACGGTCGGATTGTCCGCTGGATTCGGTCCGTCGGACCAGTCCGGTCGAAAAGTCCACCCGTGTGTACACGGCATAAGTTATACTTGTAAGGGCCTCTCTAAATTCAGCTTTGGTGCATTTTTTTTGCCTCTAAACATTACTTCTAAAATAATGCTATAAACGCCTGATGTGCACTAACTAACATAGAACTGCATTTAGAGACATAAAAAGAAAATATGCTGTATGCCTGTAATAGCAGCATTGTCTATGCCTATGTGTATGTCCCATTTATATTTTTACATGCTAATGGATCAAGAATTGTACTTTTCCTCAAAAAATTAAAACGTTTTTATTTGGTTTTAGATGGGGTGGAGAAAGGTCAGCAGAGCTTGTGTCAGGTTTTTACTGCTGTCTATATCCCTTTTGGGAAATGTATTCCTCAAAACTGGAAGTGATGGAAATCTCTCCAAGTGGCACAGGCAAAAACACATTTCTAGTAAGGTGTCTATGCCTTCCTGTCCTGTTGACAGCTGCAACCCCATCCAATCGAATGTAGGGGCATCACAGAGGCAAGAAATAAGGGAAAGGTTTCATTCACACTAGACTACGAATGGGCTGTATTGTTGTGTAGCTTGAATTGCCTGGTGCTGAGTGCAGGCAGCCTATGTAAGCATATGAGGAGCAAAATGGCTGCATGGACACAACCGCTCATCTAAATCTGACAGGCCGAAGGGTGCAAATGAGCAGCCCTAAACACAGACAGTAAGCGTTGAGGCTATGCCCGTCAAATTGGGTTCTCGCCCGATAGAAATAATCAAACTATTATCAGCAACACATTTGATGGATATGGCACACACAGGGAAGTGGATATTAATTATTGTTTAGAAGATATGATCATAAATTATCGATCACATCTCAGTTTTTACCCTGCAATCTCATAATCAGATCAATCAAAATACGATTGAATTCATGAACAAAGCCACTCAGTGCTGCCGAGCAATGCAACACAATCACAAATTTTCCACCCTGGCCAATGGACTCAGTTTAATCAATATATATACAAGTCTAGGGCCCCTTTCACACATGTGGACCTTTCATTTCATCAGTTCAGTCACGTTTTTTTCAAAGACAAAACGGATGAAGTTTACATCAATTTCTCATCAGCTGCTCATCAGTTTCTCATCAGTTTTTACATCAGTTTTTTTACATCCACTATCAATGCAAAAATAAACTGTTAAGCAGGCCATACATGGTCGAATTTCGAACAAATTTTCTTTTCAGATTTAGAAAGTTTGTTTTTTTTGTGATCCGATGATGCCACCATTGATTTTTGAAGTTCGGCCGACCAAGCCTTCAATTTCACCTCATGTTGCTACAGAAAAGAATTTTCTTGGCTGGGAATCTTCTTTTCTCTCTGTAAATTTTCTTTTCTTATTACATTTCTTGCACAATTCTCTCATCATTGATTAGAAAATCGTTTGTTTTTCTAAAAATTTCCAACATGTCCGATTCCTCAAATTTGATTGCCGCACGAAAAAATCGGCCGTTGCTGCAGCCCACTAATGATGCAAAATTCATACGAAAATTCTTTGATGCGATTTTCGAAAGAAAATTCTTTCAAAATTCGAACCGTGTATGTCCGGCATTAGTCCGTTTTACATCCGTTTTTTAATCAGTTCCGTTTTTTTAAAAGAACAAAATAGGGCTTTGATCCGTTTAAAAAAGCAGATGTTGACGAATGCGGATGTAAATTGAAGATCCATTTACTTCCATTTTTCTATGGAGATGCATTGATGTCCGTTTTTCATCCAATCATGTGTGAAAGGGGCCTAAGGCTCCTTTCACACGGGCGTTCCATTTGTCCATTTTTCATCCAGCTGAAAAAAGGACAGCAATGTATTTCTATGGGCAAGCAGATGTCAGCGGATGATCATCCGCTGATATCTGCCTTCGTTTAAAAAGCCCCTATTTTTCTTCAGCTTAACCACTTAAGGACTGAGCCTCTTTCTGAGGTTTTGTATTTACAAGTTAAAAACAGTTTTTTTTTTGCTAGAAAATTACTTAGAACCCCCAAACATTATATATATTTTTTTCTAACACCCTAGAAAATAAAATGGCGGTCGTTGCAATACTTTCTGTCACACCGTATTTGTGCAGCGGTCTTATAAGTGCACTTTTTTTTGGAAAAAATACACTTTTTTGAATTAAAAAATAAGACAACAGTAAAGTTAGCCCAATTTTTTTATATTGTGAAAGATAATGTTACGCCGAGTAAATTGATACCCAACATGTCATGCTTCAAAAATGCACCCACTCGGTGAATGGTGACAAACTTTTATCCTTAAAAATCTCCATAGGTGATGTTTAAAAAATTCTACAGGTTGCATCTTTAGACTTACAGAGGAGGTCTAGGGCTAGAATTATTGCTCTTGCTCTGCTGATCACGGGCATACCTCACATGTGTGGTTTGTACACCGTTTTCATATGCTGGCGCTGCTCACGTATGCGTTCGCTTCTGTATGCGAGCTCCGCGGGACGAGGCGCTTTAACAACATTTTTTTTCTTATTTATTTTATCTTTTATTTAATTTTTTTATACTGTTCTTTTAAAACAAATGTGTCACTTTTATTCATATTACAAGTAATGTAAACATCCCTTGTAATAGAAAAAAAACATGACAGGACCTCTTAAATATGAGATCTGGGGTCAAAAAGACCTCAGATCTCATATTTACATTAAAATGCAATAACATTTTTTTTTTTTTTTTTTTATGTCATTTGGAAAAAAAACATCCCTTTAAGAGCTATGGGCAGAAGTGACATTTTGACGTTGCTTCCCCCCTGCAGTGGTATGGAGACGGGTGGGGGCCACCTTCCCCTCACTCGTCTCCATGCCAAGCCAGGGACAGGACACGATCGCCTCTTCCGCTACCGATGGCTTCCGCCACCAATAAAAGTGGTCTCGTGTCGAATCTGCCATAGAGACCACCTTTATCTTGAAGCGGACCGCCCGCTGAAGAAGAGGATACTGGGGTTATGGCAGCTAGCTGCTACCATAACAACGGTATTCCTCTTCAAAGTAGCAATGTAAAATAACGGCAGGCGGTTCTGGAAGTGGTTAAGAAACAGAAAGGAAGAAAAACAGATGTAAACAAACAAGTGGTCTGTTTTTGCATTGGTAGTGGATGTAAAAAAACTGATGTAAAAAATGATGTAAATTGAATCCATTTTTCTTTAAAAAAAAAAACGTGACTGGACTGATGAAACAAACAGATCACCTGTGTGAAAGAGACCGAAGGCCTGGTTCACACCTATGCATTTTTTAGCACGTTTTCAGTTTTGCAGAAACACACTGCAGTCCATATAACTTGGTTTCCTATGGATGTAGTTCACAGCTGTGCATTTTATGGAAAGGGCCAGGGACCTTTTTCTGGGTTTTGGTTCCATAGACTTCAATGGATGAAAAGCATGTATTGGAAAACGCAAAATGCACCTGCAATATGCAAACTGCAACCTGCATGTGTGTGAATCCGGCCTTAGGCTCGATTCACATCTATGCATGTTGCTTTTGAGCGTTTCTGCAGTGCTTTTTGCGGTGCTTGCTGCTTTTTTGAACATTCGTTTTTTACGTGTTTTTGCCACGTTTTGCGTTTTGAGTTTTTTGGGGGTTTTTTTTACAGTGTTTTTTTTAATACTGTACACAGTGTAAAAAAAAAAAGAAAGAAAAAAAAAACGTAAAACGTGGTAAAACCGCAGGACTTGCATTTTGGATGCGGGTCCATTGAATTCTTTTACATGCAAAACGCTGCATTTTGCATGAAAAAAAGTCCCTGACCCTTTCCAAAAATGCAGAGGCACAAAAATGCATTGATGTGAACATGTTCCATAGGAACCCATGTTAAAAAATTCCCATGCATTTGTGCAAAATGCATCAAAAAACGCATTAGTGTGAATCGAGCCTCAAGGGAAGTTATGTCTATTTGACTGTTTGCTGTTTGATAGTTTTGATCTAATAACCCATCGATTTAATAATACAATCGAAGTATGCATGGCAACCTAATGTGTCTGTGATTATTATTTTAAAATGTTGACAGCTATGTATTAAGTGTTTTTTCTGTTTGACAAATATTACATGTTATTTCTTTTCATGTTCTGACTTCATGTAACTTTTTATTGACATTCTTGTGAATTATTTCCTTTGCTGCCTCTCACTATTATTTTTGTGATTGATTGCTTCCCTTATTTGCTTTGTGTGCTCATTCTTCCTCACTCCGGAGTGTCTCTAGAATTTCCTCCTGATAGTTTTGTCCTCTTTTCCTTTCAGTTCATGTTGTGGTCCTCCTGCAGCCCTCGTTTCTCTCCTCCCCCTACACGTCTCCCCTTCTTTCTCCCTCTTGTCTTTCACTCTGCTGACTAACTGTTCAGTTATGTTTCGCTCTCATCTCTCTGCAGCTGCTTCAAGTCTACCAGGAGAACAGCAGTGAGACATCAACTGAGAAACTCCAGGAGAACAACAGCGAGACATCAACTGAGAAACTCCAAGAGAACAGCAGCGAGACATCAACTGAGAAACTCCAAGAGAACAGCAGCGAGACATCAACTGAGAAACTCCAAGAGAACAGCAGCGAGACATCAACTGAGAAACTCCAGGAGAACAACAGTGAGACATCAACTGAGAAACTCCAAGAGAACAGCAGCGAGACATCAACTGAGAAACTCCAGGAGAACAACAGTGAGACATCAACTGAGAAACTCCAGAACAACAGAAGAAATTCCAAGAGAGCTACAACAAGACTGAAGGTATCTGAACATACATTATATTTTATAACACATAAAACACCGGCCTCCAGTCATACAATTGTAAACTGTCTGTGTTGCTTGACAGCAGTCCAGACCTGGGTAAAATTAGACATTTATGTTCTTTGTTTATGCTGAATGCCCAGTGACCCCGTGACTGTAGGCAATCGGTACAGGATCACTGCAGTGACATCCCTTGTGTATACCAAGTGTATGTCATGTTGTTGTCACACAAAACAGAGGTGCCACCAACTAGCATTTTATAATCTATATATTGTTATTCTAATTAATGTGTAAGGCTGGCCATAGATAGACTGTTCTTCTTTTTCGATCAGCCGGTAGGCTGACCAAAAAAACAGCATACAGATTCCGCCATCCGCACAAGCCAGGTGGATGGAGGAATCCTCACTTCTGTGTTAACGCATTCTGACAGCAGGGATTACTCCACTGTCAGAATGCACTGATGAGTCCTGCAGCCACTGACCAAATAAAAATTTTCCAACATCCCGTTCGACAAAAGTTGATCATTAGATCGAATTCTGTCGAGTGGGAATGGCTATAGATGGATTAAATTCGACCGGTCCCTGTATGTGTCATACCTGTGAGCAGGGCCGGGACAAGGGGTGGGCAGGAGGGGTGGCTGCCCTGGGCACAATGGTTTATTGCAGGGATTGGGGGCGCCCTGTGCCTGTTTCTGTTACAAGGCTGACAGAAGTAGTGACAGCTGCAGTTTGGCATCTTTGCTCTGAGTGCTGGATGACCTTGTCCCGGCACTGTCTGTGGGATCCCCATCGAGGCTGGAAATGAATTTAGTAAGCACCACTACTCCAGTGGTGTCCACTAGCTTCTGGGGCCCGTGCCGAGCGGCTGCCCTGCTGCATTGTGAACACGGGAGGTCATTCAGCATGGGCACCATTCAGGAAAACTTTGCATTTTCTCAATGAATACAAAGCATTCTGTGATTGGAGGAGGTGGAGAAACTAGATGGTGATGCCATAATCTCATCCAATCGGAGAAAATGCATAGTGTTCTCTAAATAGCACTCATGCTGAGTGGGTAATCTTCTGTGTTCAGTAAGCAGCAGGACAGCCGCTTAGCACGGGACCCAGGTAGCTAGTGGGGAGATCACTGTGGTACTGTGGTAGCGGATGACCTCCTGTGTACAGTATATCTTCTTCCATTAAGTTGCAAACTACGTAAACATATAGGGTGTAGCTCAATGAGACTTCAGCCCAACCTTGGAGGTCCTTCCATTTAACAGCCTAGCTCTAATTTATAAGGCTCCTCCATCTTCCATATATTTGGTCATTGGTCCCAACATGGAACAATGACCAACACAGCTGGGGTATGTCCAGAATCTCCTGGTAAGCCATATACATGGTCTACCACATGCCAATCCCTGGCAACAAGGACACTGCAAACAATTTAATTGGGACAGTTCTGCCACCTCCATGGTGGAATCCCTTTTTATGGCCATCTGTCTAGGTCATCATACTTGACGATCCCTAGCCTTACTAGATGGGTTGAACCTAAAGCTACACTGAAACCTAAATGTTTACTTTTCCATTGACATGCATTTTAGACACATTATAATTTTCACTTTTATCTAAGTTTTTTTGTGTGTCGCAGCACAGTTCAATATAACAAACATGCAGGAATGAAATGCAACATAATGGTGTGAAAAGGTCCCACTGAAATGTAGCGAAGTGTACAACAACGCACCCAGTGCAAATCAAAGCTAAAGATCATACTAAAGAACTGCTCCTGAAGATTGTAGCTGCCCATTTTTGCCTACAGAATAGAATAGAAGTGGTCTGAAATGCAATGCATGTTATAGCATTAATAGTTTCATGTGCTAGTTTTTCAAAAAGCATGTTAATCATAAGCCGGGATTAAGTGGACTGAACCTTTTCTGAATTATTAATTGGGCTTCAGTACATTCCTGTCATTGACACAGAACAAGCATGAGCAGGGTGAGAACTCATCTGAATCTTTTCTTGGAAACCAAATGATTGTAATGACAATCAGGCAACTGCCATTTTTATAAGGAGATCAGCAAAGGGATCCCCATATTTTACTAATGATAAGATACCTTTAATATTGTGACTTGGTAGGCATACTTGACCATGCACAATCACAATCCGGCATGGTAGAAGGACACGAAGATCATTTTTTTGCCATGATGGAGAGTCCCTGTCCAGTCTGAAAATCACTTGTGTAGCATTTGCTTACAGCCAACTTGGCATGTGTCAACTGTGTCTGAACAACCAAAAATAATGGCTTGTTAGAAGAATGAATGATTATCGCCATGTACATCTGCTTCAGCCCGTGGCTTAAAACAACTTGCATTCCCTGTAATTGAGGTTTTGCCTTGGCTCTTTGTTAACATGCAGAAGCAGTTGTCATAAGGCTCCATGACTCAACGTGACAGCCATATTTCTCAGGTTCCACATTTGTTTCAGTTTCTTGTGTGTAGAAGAAAGACCTAAGCCTTAAGAGCTATATATTGGTCATGGTTGTTGGGCTACTTTTGAATGGATGTCAGTTAACCATCCAGTATATTTTTAGATTACCAGAAGAAACCCAAACACAGGTACAGGCCTGAACTGGCATAATCCTAAAGGGCTGATGTACGGTGTATATGTCTGGCCTGCTTGGATTGAACGTTAAATTAAAACTGTTGCAGCCTCTGCACCTTGATGCCATTTATACATTTTTTGCTGCACGGGGCCTCTTAGCAAACTTTAATCACATGAACACATATAAGCTAGCATGCTTTATTAGAGAAAGCTGCTTTGGAATCCTAGTCCAGCCACAGCATCAGAGACGTGTAGTCAGGGGAGGCAGGCGAGGCAGAGCCTCACCTGCCATGAACATAAAAAAACAAAAAAAAAAACCCCAAAAAACTATTGTGCTTTGGGGGTCATAGCTCATCGACCTGGGGTAGGTTGCCGAAGTCCTACCCAAACACTGCTCAAAATTTGAAGCTCCTACGACCTATGGTTCTGGAGATACAGGGCTCCTTGTGCAGCCTGTCAGAAGCTACATACAGAGCAGCCAGTTTAAATACAAGCCAGCACACTCTGTTTGCAGCAGACTGAGAGGATGAGCTCACAGTGCCTCTCCTCACTTTTTGTCAGAGGCACTGAGCTCAATGGACAGCTTGGAGTCTTTGACCAATGGTAAAGTACCCCAATCTGTCAAATAAAAACGCTGCAGTGGAGGCACGCCTCTCACTGCAGTGTCATAGAAGGGGTATGTGTCTAAAAGACAAATGCTCTCTTCCAGCCCAGCCCTCTAAACTAGAAGAAAAAAGCATGGGTTTATGGGTATAGGATTTACCCATAATCTCATGTTTTTCTCACACAGTTAAAAGGGAGAATGAGAATCTGCTGCTGAAAAGGTACTGTTTTAATCAAGCTTTATCTTATATTATTATGCTTTATGTTATAACATAATTTATTTATCTATTTACTGTGAAATTACTGGTTGAAAGTTATAACTTCAAACTTCGGTAATTTGTACGTTAAGCCACCTGCTTGAGTACAGTTTTTGAAAATATAGTACCTTATATTATCTTAAAAACAATATATAATAATTATTTGTATATTATCTACTTATGGTAATTAACCCTTTGCCACCCAGGCCAATTCTGACACTTCTTGCGTACATGTAAAAATCATCATTTTTTTGCTAGAAAATTACTCATAACCTCCAAATATTTATAATATATATTTTAGCAGACACCCTACAGAATAAAATGGTGGCCATTGCAACTTTTGATGTTACATGGTATTTCCGTCACAATTTTGCGTTTTTTTTTTTTGGAAAGAAGCTGTTTCATAAATAAAAACTAAAAATAAAAAAACAAAAGTTAGCCTGATTTTTTTTTTTTTTTTTGTATAATGTGAAAAATGATGTTACGCTGAGTAAATAGATACCTAACATGTCACGCTTTAAAATTGAGCACACTTGTGGAATAGCGCCAAACTTCAGTACTTAAAAATCTCCATAGGCGACGTGGTAAACATTTTTACAGGTTACATTTTTAGAGGTACAGAGGAGATCTAGTGCTAGAATTATTGCTCTCGCACTAACGATCACGGCGTATGTAACCTGTGTGTATCTTGCTCTGATACTAGCCAGTGCCTCACCAGCCACTGACCTCACCGCACGTCCCTGCACAGCATAGATATTCTTTCTGAATGAGGAGTTAGTGGGAGAATGTACTTTTGATTGCACAGGGTTTTATAGAGATACTTCTACAAATACCACCTGACGAAAATAATATAAAAAACTGATGAATAGTATAAAAACTTAAAATGTGTCACTCTTAAAATAATAAATGAAATATTAAAACCTTATATTTCTCTTCCTGTTTTCCACTAAATTTTAGAAAAAACTGCACTATAGGAGAACAGGAAGAAAAGCTGGTCTCCAGGCAGATATACAGTTGAAATAAATGTATAGTATGTGGACTGTGTTACCTGCAAAATAATGTAATTCTTTCGAGCCAGTCTTGTGATCTAGATACCTCTGCTGGACAGCATAGCTGGGTCAGTGACCTCACTTTTCTCTACTGCAATAATCTACTGTACAATACCTTGGTTACCAGTCCATCTGAGCCATTTGAAAGGACCAGGAGGAGCAGCAGCCCACAGATGAGGTCATCCCTCTGCTCTCCCCTTCTGTAAGCATTTTTAGGAAGAATGACAATGCTAAGTAATACAGTAATAAGTAATACAGATGAGCCTGACTGGCTCAGAGTGCTGCCATTCCCTCTTCTACTGACTGTGATGGGATCACGCTAGGCTGAAGGTAGAAATTTGTAGTTACACATTTTATATTTTTTTCGTTTCCAATATTTAAGTATTTTCAAAAAAGAGAATACAAAAATACAAAAAAAAGATCTTCCACAATGTAAAGTACATACAAAAATGTTTAGTGGCCTAAAAATGTTAATATAAAAAGATATAAAAAAAAATACTTCCAAAGGTAGAAAATGTACCATTGATAGCAAATGCACATTTTATATTTTTTAATGAATATATAACTTAAAGCGGAGTTTCACTAGTTTTTCAGTTTAGTAAAAGTCAGCAGCTACAAAAAGTGTAGCTGCTGACTTTTAATAAACACACACTCACCTGTCCCACGGTCCAGCTATGTGGCCGCACGAACCCTTGATTCTCTATCCCACCTCTCCTCTCTGCAGGCATCACTAGTGTGGGCACCTGGCTGTGACAGTTTGCCGCTTCACACCCGGGTGCGCACTGTGCTATCCTGAATGGCCGAACAATCTTCTGGGACCTGTGACATGTCCTAGAAGATTACAGGGAGGGAGGGGGAGAGGAGAAGTCATTTAAATGTCAAAACTAGGTACCCACCCCCCCCCCCCCTAAAAAAAATTTAAATGCTAAATGTTGCATGTCAGGCGGTTAGGACTCCTTAAAGCAGAAGTTCTACTTTTGGGTGGAACTTCGCTTTAATTAAAGCTGCACTCTGGGAATACCATGACTTTAATTCGTTCGATTTTACCAAGCTGACCAAGCTGAAGTCAGAGTACCCAGAGGAAACCCACAAAGGCACAGGGAGAACATGCAAACTCCAGGCAGGAAGTGCCGTGGTTGGGATTCGAACCAACGACGCTGGTGCTGCTAGGCATAAGTGTTGCTGTTTTTACTTTTATACAGTTATGAATTATAATCAGGGTGCTGTATTTTTAATTCCCTTGCACAAGCATAAACATTATTCACTAAGCTAAGCAAACCTTCACTTTTCTAAATGGTAATTCTCTACTTATTTGGTAAGTCTATCCCATTTTTTTAGGACTGCATTAGATCTCAGATTTCACCAGCGGGTGGCACTGCTGGTCACATCACCTGCTCCCAGTCTTACCCATACATACAAACATACATACAGGCTTTTCATGTTGCACCTAGGGCTGCCTGAGCTTCTGAGCTCCAACTTCTCATTACATCAAGGGTGAACATACCTTTTGTTCATACTGGGCAGTTGTACTACGGCCCTCATGGCCTTTTTGTACTCGATGTGGGCCAGGTGGGTGCTGTGACCTCCTGATACCATCAATTATATTGCCACATGGCTTACTAGATGCAACTCATTACATGAAGATACGTGTTTTAGCTAGCCAGCATTTGCACATGGGGGCCCAAAAAATTGGTCTTGTACACTACAGTTGCCCTTTGGTGACTCTGCAACCGTGCTACATTTTGCTTTACCGTACTGGCTTTCTGTACTTTATTTTTTCTGTGTAAAAACACTTAATAAAGACAATTTAAAAAAAAAATGGAAATCCCCAAATTCCAAAAAATAAGGCAAATTGATTCAGAAACAGGAGGTCGTTTAAAGGTTATACATAGCTTGGTCAGCACTAATTAGTGTGATTGTGAAATGTTGTCTGGATATGAAGGACTTAGGATAAACAACCAAAAATACTTCCACAATTTATCAATTGATGACAAAACACCAGATCTCCTATATACAGTGCCTACCGGGAATTGGCTGCATTCAATATAAGCAAAAAGCACAGAGTGTGTAAGCCATGGTTGTACATAAGATGTTGAGGCATGATGAAGAAAACATAGTCCCTTCATATTTCTTCCAAGCATGTCAGGCACTGAGCCAAGTGGAGCATTCTCTGGTAACCTGGAGGGTCAGACTGGGCCCCAAGCATTGTTTTTCTCCACTTCGCAGCATAAGCCTATGAGTCATCTGATGATCCACAGAGATTCATACAAGGTTTTTTTTGGTTCCACACCCAAACCACAACAGTCAACTCTTAGCACATGGAATCTATACTATATAGCATTATGCAAAAATGGCTATTGGGCAAGCAAGCTTAGGTATGATGAATTTAACATATGGGCCTTGGACCAAGATATGTAGAGCAAAGCAAATGGCTGACTTTGATGCAGACCTCTGCAGATGCAAATACTTCCCTTCACTTTTTTGCCTTTGTGTTTAGCTCCTGGTAGTGAAAGGAAAGTCTAATGTAAGCGAGTCAATGCAGTCATAACATAGGGCTATAGATGGACTTCCCAACTGATAGCACTGATTGGACCAGCACTGAAACATAGAGCAAGTCACATGATGCTCCATACCTAGCTGTACCCACATGCCAAATTTTCTGCTTGGCCCTTAATGGGGAAAGTGCAGGTCTGCTTTAAAGGAGGCTCAGGTGAAACAGTAATGATCATATTAGAATTGCTTTTTCAAAGTTTGTTTTGGGCTTCAATCTAGGCTGCTGCTGAGGAAAGTCTATCCTCACTCGTGGAGGGTGTTTATGGCCCTGAGTGAACCAGCGTGTAGGAGTGACAAATATGAACAACATGAAGAGCAGGATTTGTCCTTTCATTTGCACAAAATTCTGTCAAAAGTGCCAACATGCTTCAGTGGTCTTAAGTCACTTCTTCAGGTCTTCTAAATCTAGCAAAGTACTCAGGTCTAAGTATAACACCTTAATGCAGTAAAACATAGATTACCTACCCCCTAAGGCCACTTTGTTTTCAATTCTGAAGTCCAAACTCCAAAATACAATGGTTCTTCTAGAATACCATCTTATTTTATGGTCATGCTGCTACACATTTCTC
The DNA here is from genome assembly GCF_042186555.1 of Aquarana catesbeiana. Taxonomy (NCBI): domain Eukaryota; kingdom Metazoa; phylum Chordata; class Amphibia; order Anura; family Ranidae; genus Aquarana; species Aquarana catesbeiana. Next base: position 619,589,838 of record NC_133326.1, on the reverse strand, counting down.
CAGCAAATAGACATCTGCCCCTTTCCGCCAGCCTGCCTGTTCAAGTCGCTTAAGTGGCCCTCACTCTTCAAAAGGTTGTAGACCCCTGTTGTAGAGTTTCAGTAGCTATAGAGTGTGTTGTTTTTCCCCAATAGTTGGTAATCTTAATATATCAGGCTATTGAGGAACTAGAAAAAAAAGTAACACTAAAGCAGGGATATGCAATTAGCGGACCTCCAGCTGTTGCAGAACTACAAGTCCCATGAGGCATAGCAAGACTCTGACACCCACAAGCATGACACCCAGAGGCAGAGGCATGATGGGACTTGTAGTTTTGCAACAGCTGGAGGTCTGCTAATTGCATATCCCTGCACTAAAGGATACAAGGTAAATGGAGTTTGCAGATGTCACTAACTACTGTCCAAAGCAGCAGGAAAAACTTGCTGCGTTCCAGCTGTCAGGAAACACCCAAGAATGCATTTCTTAGCAGCTAGAAATCAGCAGATTACACTGGTCCCCTATGAAAATCCTCACCATTAAGTTTTTTAAAGCATATAATCATGCTGTTAATTGGTCAGATTAATAAAAAGCTGAATTCCAGGAAAACACCTAAATGCACAATTGAGATACATTTATGTGTTCAGTTTCCCAGTATTGTGATTCAACTGCACCTACCAGACAGCACAACCAGGTTCGGAATCTCTGTGTAGACTATAGCTGATCAGACAATGGCTGGAGAAGGATCACTGATTAAGTCATCAATCACTGCACAATTCCCAATAAATATGCACAACTATTTTACTGACACCACTGTGCAAAGGAATAGAGTCTTGATTGGCTCAGAAAACTTCTTTATCTGTCAGTGCTGCTGTACAGGTACTCTTTCTATATAAAAATGTATTCTTTTAAGGACTACATAACTTGGTTATTTTTTTACATCTGTCTAGAAATTAAGAATCCATATTCATGCTAATTTTAAAATATTCTATCCTCAGAACATGCAGAAAAAACAGGATGGATCAGACAGTACATATCTCCCCTTGAAGAAAATAACTGTGCATTTGAGCACAGCATACATTTTTATGACTGTGATAGACGTGCTGGTAGATTAATTGGCTCCCATCTAAATTGGCCATTGTAAGGCTATCCATATACTCTTATGCCGCGTACACACGAGCGGACTTTACGGCAGACTTTGCCCGGCGGACTTTTCAACGGACTTTACAACGGACTTTCTGAATGAACGGACTTGCCTACACACAATCAACCAAAGTCCACCGAATTTGTACGTGATGACGTACGACCGGACTTAAATAAGGAAGTTCATAGCCAGTAGCAAATAGCTGCCCTAGCGTGGCTTTTTGTCCGTCGTAGCATACAGACAAGCGGACTTTTCGACCGGACTCGAGTCCGTCGGATAGATTTGAAACATGTTTCAAATCTAAGTCCGTCCAACTTTTGAGAAAACAAAGTCCGCTGGAGCCCACACACGATCGAATTGTCCGATGAAATCCAGTACGCCGGACCAAGTCTGCCGTAAAGTCCGCTCGTGTGTATGCGGCATTAGATTTCTCTCATTCACTTCAAAAGGGATGAATGAGAGAAATCTATCAATTCACCCATCCATGCTAAAAAAAACTTGGATGCAAGAATCTCTCTTGCTGATTATTGTATTCTGACAGCCAGCATCCATGGCTGTCAAAACACCTGAAATGTGGCTGCAACTGATTGGCTGCAGTCACTTCTTGGCGAACAGTTTTGGACCTGGCACCTTTGTTTTTTTAAAATAAGTGGAGGTGTGCCAACAGGGTCATGCACAGTTTGAATCACAGCCTGTTTATCTGGAACTTTAGTGTATGTATGTGAGATAGCGACCTTGGATTGTAAGCGCACTTTTCACACTAACTGATACTGTACAAAAAAAGGGCTTTGTGCTGGGCAGAGTCTAAGACCCCATACACACTATTAGATTTTCTGCAGATTTTTGTATTCAAATTTACCAAAACCATATAACATGAGATCAAACCTTAAGACGTTCAATTTGTATGCAATCAGGCAGGCCCTTGCACTACATGGTTTTGGTAAATCTGAAGACAAAAATCTGTAGAAAATCTAATAGTGTGTATGGGGTCTTAGAGCTCATTCACACCATCAAGCTGCGCTGAACGCACGGGTGCTGGTGTGCACTAAAATCAGACAGTGCCAATACACCGATCCCTGTGTTTTGTACAGTTTACTTTTTTGTTAGAACTTTATTGAAACATCACAAGTGACATTTCATTAAAGTGGATGTAAACCCTCACATATACCCAGTGAAGTGAACAGCCTCAGATGATACACGGGGATGAAACAAATCTCCCTACATATGCATGTATATCTGCTGTCTTCAGCTTTATGCACTGTTTAGAAAGTGCATAGAATTTTCACTTACTGTTCCAGCAGGGGGAGGGGAGTCTTGCCATGCCCTGTGAGATAGCTGATTGGAGGAAAGGCACACACCCCCTCTTCTCATAGGCAGAGGCTTGCATAGCTGTGTTGTGAATTGACCAGCTGTCTGCTAATCTATTTATAGCACCCTCCCTGACACAAATTACAGGCTGTCTTTATCACAGGTGTCAGAGAACTTGTCAGAAGTTATCATGCTGAGAACGGAGCAGGAGAAAGCCACAGGACTTAGGGCTTTGGAGAGAAATAAGAAAACACTGCAGATAGATGTGCCCAGCTCAAATTTCATGAATCGGGTTTACATCCACTTTAAGTTCTATTCAAACAGCTTGTTGCAATGTGGTAATTAGTGTTGCATGTAAACTTCCCTCATAGGAAGCAAGGTTTTGTCTTGACAGAAAAGACAAGCTGTTCAGCGCAGTCCCTGTATACAGTAGCTGGTGTAAATGAGCCCTTAAACTGTTGCTAACAATACATTCTGAGGAAAGAAGATGCCATTGCTCTTTGCAGTGTACAGCAAAAAGAATATTGGCCATGAATGTGTAGACTTTCCTCTCTACTCACTAGTCTGCCTAGAATGAATCATTCAGCGGCTGGAAACTTCAAAATAACTATGATGATGACCCTTCCATTCCTTGCCGTTTCCCAGTAATAAAATATTCTGGATGAGACAAATTGTCAGCTCATATTGGCTTACTCTTGCAAATTTAGACATAATAGGTTGGACTTTTGAGGTACCAAAAAAATTGTCTCAATACATACTATTCACATTTATGTTACAATAGCAACAATGGTGAAAAAGAGTAGCTTAGTGATAACTTTACACATTTCAATGAGATAGTTTACACTTCATCAGGAGTGATGGTTGGTAACTAGGAAAATCAATATACCATAACCTATTTGCACCAACTGTCTATGGGCATTCCCAAGGCCAACAATAAGAAGGAGGATGCTGGGAGAAGCATATCAACCTTGTTATGATCCCAATTATATTGGGAAGGGGGTAATTTCCAGGGTAGTATGTTGCAGACCACAAGAAAGCACATCAAGGGATGTAGGAACCTCAATTTGAGTACCAAATGATTTGGGTCTATATATTCTTCTTATATAAGCTTACGCTTATTAATTTCATATATACAGGTGCATAAAATTAGAATATCAACAAAAAGTTTGTTTATTTCAGTAATTTAATTCAAAAAGTGAAACTCAAATATTTTATATAGATGAGTTATGCCACGTACACACGGGCGGACTTTTTGACCGGACTGGTCCGACAGTCTTTCCAGCGGACTTTCGACTGACTTTTGACGGACTTCCTACGGACTTTTTAACGACCGGACTTGCCTACACACGATCACACCAAAGTCCGATGGATTCGTATGTGATGACGTACACCGGACTAAAATAAGGAAGTTGATAGCCAGTAGCCAATAGCTGCCCTAGTGTCGTTTTTTGTCCGTCGGACTAGCATATAGACGAGCGAATTTCTGGGTCCGGCGGAGTTTTGACGTAAAGATTTGAAGCATGTTCCAAATCTAAAGTTCGTCAGATTTGCGACTGGAAAAGTCTGCTGAAGGTCCGGTGAAGCCCACACATGATCGGATTGTCCGCCGGATTTGGTCCGTCGGCGTCCGTCGGACCAGTCCAGTTGAAAAGTCCGACCGTGTGTACGCTGCATAACACACAGAGTGATATATTTCAAGCATTTCTTTCTTTTTCTTCTGATGATTATGGCTACAAGCTAATGAAAACCCAAAATTCAGTATCTCCGAAAATTAGAATATTACATAAGACCAATAAAAAAAAGGATTTTTAATACACAAATGTTGGCTCCCTGAAAGGTATGTCCATGTACAGTATAGTATAGTTTTATGAGATGCACTTGTGTGTATGTGTATGTGTATATATATATATATATATATATATATATATATATATATATATATATATATATATATATCTCAAATTGAAGGCATGCAATACCCGTAATCTTCTGCATTAAATCTCTTTACGTCATTCTTCAATAAAGTCAACTTAGTAACAGCACAGTGTTAACAATGGCAATGGTTTCAAGTGTACCACATTTTTTCTACAGCTTCGACGTGAGAAAGAGCGTGGTATGCTCGAATATATCGCTGATGGATTGTCTAATACTGTGCTGTTATTGAGTTGTAACTAAGTTGCTTTTACTGGAAGATGAAGCCAAGATGTTTGTTGCAGCAGATTAAGGGTATTGCATCCCTTCTTTTTGATTCACTGTGGTGGAGGAAGTGACGTCTGCTTGATGAGCTTGATATCAGTCACCCAATAAATAAATAAATAAATATAAATATATATATATATATATATATATATATATATATATATATATATATATATATTTATATATATATATATGCAACACTATTTGCAGCACTAAGGTTCTGGATTCAATTGCCGCTAGGAACATAAGCAGCATGGCGCTGCATACTCCTCCTGGGTGTGTGTGGGTTAACTCCAAGTGCTCTGGTTTCCTCCCATAACCTAAAAACCTACTGATATTTGAATCAGCTCCCAGCCAAAACTGTGTGTATATTTGTATGAGTGTAGTAGGACCATTACTGTAAGCCTTGTGTAACTGAGCATAGTTCCTACAGCTGTGTAGCTAGAAAAGATAAAAGTTTGGCTCTGCTGTGATTTAATCTCCCACCCACACATATTTTCTGGTCTGACGCAACACACACTGGCCATGTATTTATTTCAGTATACAATTGTTTTACACATCTAGCTTATATTTACAATTTATATCCTGTTCCAAGTTACTCATTGTAGAGTCACGTTTTTGCTCTGATACTGGAGGATGGAGGTAAACACCATGGTACTGACAGCAGGAAGAGGTGTTCTGGCCTTTGTCAACAGAGATATAGTCAGAATACTATGTGTGTGATGAGATGATGACTCTTAGAACACTCATTCCAGGACAGGCTGGATGACAAGGGTGTAATTGTTAAATGTAAGGCTAGATTTACACTACAGCAGTCTCTGAAAAGGGATCTGTGGTGGACTGATTTGCTGTGGCTTCCATGCGTTCGGTTGCCTCCTGAATGCCTGTTTTTTTTTTTTTTCCTTTGTTCAAGTGGCAGTGCCGCCTGTCAACAACGCAAATCATCATGACCATGGCATGTGTACTGCCCCCTCCGTCTAACAGTAATATATATATCTGATAGGAGGTCAGGAATTGGGAGCTCCACAGCTCAAACTTATAATGTAGCAGTGATACTACATATAACTGCTAAAAGGCTAGGAATTGGACGGGCCACTCCTCAGTCTTACAATGTAATAGTGATATGTATAATTGATAGAAGGTCAAAAATTGAATGGTCCAGTCCTCCGTCTTACAATGTAAAAGTTATATATATAACTGATAGAATGCCAGGAATTTGGAGGTCTATATATATATATATATATATATATATATATATATATATATATATATATATATGATAGGAAGCCAGAAAGTGGGGGATCCATTCCTCAATAAAACAATGTAATAGTGATATATATAACTGATAGAAGGCCAGGAATTTGGAGGTCCACTCCTCAGTCATACAATGTAACAGTGATATATAATATATATAAACGATAGGAAGCCAGAAAGTTTGTGATCCATTCCATGTAACAGTGATATACATAACTGATAGAAGGCCAGGAGTTGGGAGGTCCACTCCTCAGTCTTAAAATGTAACAGAGATATACTGTATATAATTGATAGGAAGCCAGGAAGGGGGGGGGGGGGTCTGCTCCTCAGTCTTACTGTATATAGATTTAATAAATGTCAGATGTGGTAACTGTTGTGGCTCCCAGGATTGTAAGCTAGCTTATTCCGCCAGTAAACAACCCATTGAAACTATCCTATGGTGTTTCAGAAGTGCATTCGAATATTTTTATTACAACTTTTAAAATAAGAACAAAGAATAAAGAATAATAAAACATTTTATCAGAACTTCGGGGAAGAGAGTAAATGCTGTAATAAATATGATTTTCATTTTAAGCTTTTATTTTAAGTCAAATCTAAAGCTGGCCAGAGACACATCTATTTTGCATCGATTTTCTTACATTTGATCTGAATTTCCAATCACATTTTGAGTATTTCTATACTTAGGCCCTTTTCATGCAGGCGCCTACATTCTGTCCCAGTAGGGCCTCGTAGACTGATCTCTTGCTGAGATGGATCAGAACAGAAATAGATGCCAAATATGTGGGATCAATATCTGTTCTGATTTTTCCTCCATCTTAGGACTTTATTAGTATTTTTCTATCATTGTGACCAGCAGTAATGAGAGATTGGCACAGCATGCCATAGAACAGACCTTCTCAACCAGGGTTCAGCAGAACCCTGGAGCTCCCCCAGAGATTGCTGTGGCAGATTGATCTCCTGCCTACACTGTCCATTGCAAGGGGCCACTTCTGCACTGACCACCAATATAAGGGGTCACCTCTACACTGATCACCATAATAAGGGGTTACTTCTACAGTGTCTACCAATGTAAAGGGTCACTTCTACACTAATCACCAATATAAGGGGTCACGTCTACAATGGTCGCCAATGTACGAGGTCACTTCTACAGTGACCACCAATGTAAAGGGTCACTTCAGCACTAATCACCAATGTAAGGGGTCACTTCTACAATGACCACTAATGTAAAGGGTCACTTCCACACTGACCACAAATGCATAGGGGTCATTTCTTTAAAGACCACCAATGAAAGGGGTACCCTCTATAAGGACCACCATTGTAAGGGGTCACTTCCTTCAATGTAAGGTATTTCTAAGATTTCCACTGTCTGTATTTTGTTTCTGACCATTATTATTTGTTTAATTTCATGTTTATTAAGTAAACCCCATTCTTTATTCTTTTATTTAAAAGTCTCTACAACCCCTGAAAACTATTTCAAGGGTTCCTCAATGGTAAAAAGGTTGAGAAAGGCTCTAGGTACATGTGATTTGACCTTTGTTCAGACTTTGTACCTTGTTTTGTCTGGTATTTTCCATGCTGGGCCACATTGAGTTTTTTAAGTGTTGTGAGATAAGATAGCAGAGGGATATTACCTACCTCAGCATTGATGGTAAAAAAATCTTTCTTTTTTTCTTGCAGTTTAACATGTCTTTAAAGATCAGAACTATGAACATTTTTGTGACCCTCATCCTCTTTGAGGTTATATCTTCAACAGAAGAGGTAAGCATATGCATAAATTGATTAACTTAAATTCTAGTAACTTCTAGTGACCATCCATCTCAACTTTAATACTGTATACTTAGAATAGGTTGCTGAAAGATAAGCTCTGATTGGTTACAATGGGTTACCACACACCACTTTTCTTTGTACTGTGTGATTATATAAATTATATATGGTGTCTCTTTCTAATGCCCCGTACACACGGTCGGATTTTCTGACGGAAAATGTGTGATAGGACCTTGTTGTCTGAAACTCCGACCGTGTGTAGGCTCCATCACACATTTTCCATCAGATTTTCCGACACACAAAGTTTGAGAACAGGATATAAAATTGTCCGACAACAAAATCCGTTGTCGGAATTTCCGATCGTGTGTACACAAATCCGACGCACAAAGTGCCACGCATGCTCAGAATAAATAAAGAGATGAAAGCTATTGGCTACTGCCACGTTTATAGTCCCGACGTACGTGTTTTACGTCACCGCATTCAGAAGGATCGGATTTTCCGACAACTTTGTGTGACCGTGTGTATGCAAGACAAGTTTGAGCCAACATCCGTCGGAAAAAATCCTAGGATTTTGTTGTCGGAATGTCCGATCAATGTCCAACCGTGTGTACGGGGCATGAGAGTGATCTATGTGCCTCCAAGCAGCCACTATTTTCTTTAAAGGGATGGTATAGTGGTTATGTATTGACTTTAATTATTATGGTTGGGGCTAAAAGAAAATCTAATTTTAAAAATATTTTGTAATGTTTTAGTTTGATAAATGTTGAATACTATAGAATTTTTTTTTTCTTATATACTTGTATAACATACGGTACTTTTATTTATAGCCAAAAGGTTGATCTTTAGGCTACTTTTCAAATGTTATACAATCTATTTTTAAATTCCAAACTGGTTTCATGAAAAAGCCAATTCTTTAGTAAGTGAAGCTGAAATTTACACATACAGAAGAGCAACTGCTCCTTCTCTCCTTTCCCCTCTCTGCCCACTATGTTCAGACTCCTCAATTTAATGTTTCAATTAGAGAGAGACCATCTGAAGCAAACAGCTTCTGCAGCTTCAGAAAAGCTTTGCATTGGATGCACCCTTTTATTGGGCATTTATTTGCTAAATAAAGATTTTATTAAATAATAAACTGGTTCATTTTAAAAACAATAATCTGCCACTGTGTATATTTTGAGTACTTCTCTTGTACCTTCGTTTAGTGACCGCATACCTCATACTTAGTTCCATAGTTATATATTTGTTTTTTACTGTCATGTTCTTTGTTTAGATCAGATCTACTAAAACTTAACTGCTTTCTTACTTAGGTTCTGCACCATCGAGAGAAGAGAGGAACAAGGACATACAAATGTAATTATTTACCAATTATTATTTTTAAGTGAGATTCTGATGTCTAAATCTAAGAAAACTGAGCAAACAAATTACCTTTTTTTTCCCTGTCTCCACAGCCTTGTGCATTGAAAGGTCCTCAGGAAGAGTCTTCAGGAAGGTTGACACCTGGCTACGATCTGCAGGACGGAGGGTAGAGTTCTGTCGCTGTGAGGATGGGAGGAGCAAATGTCATAGTGTGCCAGTCATGGGTAAGGGCAGAATAAAAAGTGTTGTAAACACCAGTGGTGATGAATGGATAGAGGTTTAGAGGTTTCCAAATTGGCAAACAGCAGACTTTTATAGCAGCCAATAAGAAATCATCTTTCTTTGTTATAGCAATGCTAAAGTGATGACAGCTGAAATCTTACTGGTTGCTATGGGGTATTGAATAACACTGGTTTTTGCATTATGTTGACAAGACAAAATCCAGAAGGGAGATATACTGTACCTATAGGATCTTACATGGAAGACTTCAAACAGAAATGGTGGCCATTACTTAAAGAATGTCACCCAGAGCTGCTGTATCAGATCAAAAATATGAATAAAAAATATTCATCTACAATCACTTTCACCAACAGACTGTACAGAACCGAAGTGCTACAACGGAGGTCGCTGCCGCCAGGCCCTGTACTCCTCAAACCATCTCTGCCTGTGTCTGAGCGGATTCTCTGGAGAACACTGTGAAATAGGTACAGACCTTGATATGGGGATATTACAGTTATACATAGCTATGTACACTGATAATGAACACTGTGCTCTGTATGTAGGTGGGGTGCAGCAGCAATAAGTCACATAGTCAGTTGCAATGGAAAACTTGTATTGAAATAGCACAGCAACAGTTCACAACAAACCCAGTGGAAAGGCTGCTCAACAGGGTGCACTCATGGTTTCCAATAATGTGAAGATAGCAGGTATCAGCCGGACTGGCAGCATCTGTTAAGAGAACAGAAATGTGGCCTGATTGTCTTGTGCCCAAGTGTGGTGACCCTACGCTTTCCCTCCTCATCAGGAACCTCTCCCTACTGCTAGTGCTGTCCCTAACAGGCAGGGTACATATCCCTACACTACCAACTTACAAATGCACTCCAAACCTGGGAGCCAAGGCCCTAAATAGGCTCTGCCTGACCCAAGATGACTGCCAGGGTCACATTGGGTGGCAGCATCCAACCAGATTGCTTCCCCAGTGACCCAGGAAACCAAAGGAACTGTGTTCCTCTTGACTTCCTCTCCAGCTAGAGGGCCACTGTAATGATCGCCACCTGCAGTGGAGAAAGTAGACTGCACCTGCCTACACAGAGTATCTCTATTCACTGATAATGAACACTGTGCTCTGTATAATGATGAGTATCTCTATACACTGATAATGAGCACTGTGTTCTGTATATCGATGATGAGTATCTCTATACACTGATAATGAGCACTGTGCTCTGTATAATAATGATGAGTATCTCTATACACTGATAATGAGCACTGTGCTCTGTATAATGATGGCGAGTATCTTTATACACTGATAATGAGCACTATGCTCTGTATAATGATGATGAGTATCTCTATACACTGATAATGGACACTGTGCTCTGTATAATGATGGCGAGTATCTCTATACACTGATAATGAGCACTGTGCTCTGTATAATGATGATGAGTATCTCTATACACTGATAATGAGCACTATGCTCTGTATAATGATGATGAGTATCTCTATACACTGATAATGAGCACTGTGCTCTGTATAATGATGATGAGTATCTCTATACACTGATAATGAGCACTGTGCTCTGTATAATGATGATGAGTATCTCTATACACTGATAATGAGCACTGTGCTCTGTATAATGATGAGTATCTCTATACACTGATAATGAACACTGTGCTCTGTATAATGATGAGTATCTCTATACACTGATAATGAGCACTGTGCTCTGTATAATGATGAGTATCTCTATACACTGATAATGAGCACTGTGCTCTGTATAATGATGATGAGTATCTCCATACACTGATAATGAGCACTGTGCTCTGTATAATGATGATGAGTATCTCCATACACTGATAATGAGCACTGTGCTCTGTATAATGATGGTGAGTATCTCCATACACTGATAATGAGCACTGTGCATGATGGAAGAATGCTGAAGATTTGTATACTGTGATAGCATTGATGCGTCGTTGATGAATGGTGTTAATGATACAAATGTCACAATAAAGTGATGCCCACTGTCTCTGTCTCTTTTTGTAGACACACGTACTACATGTTACCAGGGCTCCGGAGAGTCGTACAGAGGAAATCACAGCCGCACAGTGAGCGGAGCAGTTTGTGTAAACTGGAACTCTCCAGGGCTCAATGGGAAAAGATACACCGCACAGCACAGAGAGGCTTTACAATTGGGACTGGGAAATCACAACTTCTGCAGGTACCCAGCAGTCTAAACCATTAGTATTAAGAAGCCGTTGAACTGTGAAAGTGATTTCACGGAAAGTACACAAATCATTACCTAGACCCTAGAGATACCCCCAAAGAGTTCAAAGCCACATATACTGTACCTATGCTTGTGCTTGATGAGCTTTGTTATATGAGCCTGTTTATCATTTACTCTTAACAAATTGCCTATGTCATACTGCCACCTGCTGGTTATTTAGCTTTACTACACATGAAATAAACTTCAGAAAAGTGAACTTTTTTCAGGTTATGGGGCTGTATTTTATTCTGCTTATAAGGAGCAACAATGCTTGCACTGAATGGCTAGTATTTTTTTTTATGCAACTTTAATTTCCTGTTACAAGCTCAACATTTTAATAACATACTTGTCCTTCGGAGTGCACAAAAAGACACAGCAAACACATAAATATTGTTTCCAGTTATCACCAAAATGTTTTAATCTTTGAACCAGGATCTCCTCTATCTGAAGTCCACCAAAAAAGGGATTTATTCCTTTTTTAACTTTGACAGCAATACAAGTTCAAATGCTAAATGTCCCTCACCATAAAAATGTTAATTTTGCAACATAGAACTAGGAATGTGCAATTGCGTGTGTTCCTATTTCTCAGACCTGCTGTTGATCCGAAAAATTAATAATAGAGTGATTGTCAAATTAACTGATTGCGCTGCTAAAGTTGGTCTGGGTGTCTATGCTTGAAAAACTCTGGTCAACAAAAGGGGCATGCAGATAATTCCTTTATTATTTATTCATCCCTTAGAGCAGTGGTCATCAACCCTGTCCTCAGGGCCCACTAACAGGCCAGGTTTGCAAGATAACTGAAATACATCACAGGTGATATCATTTGCTGCTCAGTGATTGCAGTATTCTAGTCTGCATCTCCCCAAGGTAATACTTAAAACCTGGCCTGTTAGAGGGCCCTGAGGACAGGGTTGATGACCACTGCCTTAGAGCATCCAGAACTAATGGCTTATAGCACACATGCAGTTATAGAGCCACTTATCCAACTCGGAAACATTTTTTTTGCAGATGATTCCAGTGTTTGATACTTTAGGCAAACCTGTACTTTGCCTTTATTAAACAAAATAGCAGCTTCACTTTACAGGCAGCACTTACCTTTCACACACCTGAGAAATACCTAGGTATGGGGGAGCATGTGATATTTCCAATGTCTTCCAGTGCAGAGTGATCAAGACGTCACTTTGGGGTGTTGGGGAGCTGTGATCAGAGAATCATACTGGCACAGGAATCTGGTACTTGACTGGGGCAACAAGTAAGTGTGGTAAAGGTGACAACCAGCTGCCGTTATTTTGCTTAATGAGGATAAAGTGTAGGTTCACTTTTTTTCTGACCGGCCTATTTATTAATGAAGGTGCGCAGAATAGCAAAGTAACCAACCACATGGGCTGCTGGATGTATGTATTGAAGATTCCTTTTTATTTTGTAGGAACCCTGATGGCGAGGTTTCTCCCTGGTGTTATATATTTAAAGATGGGGCATACAAATGGGACTATTGCAGAGTGCCATCCTGCCCAGTAGGTATGTATCTTTATTATCTGGGTTTTCAGGAGCTAATATTAAAGAGACCATTTCGTCAGACCTTTTAATTCAACAAAAATATTTCTATTACATTAAATATGCATTTAACATATTTATTGGATGATATTTACCTGCAACGGCTTTCCTTGTGTAGACATCCAAAAACCCTGAGACTGCTTCTAGATCAGTGGTTCTCAACTCCTGTCCTCAGGACCCACTAACAGGCCAGGTTAGATAACTGAAATACATCCCAGGTGATATAATTTGCAGCTCAGTGATTGCAGTATTCTAGTCTGCATCTCCCCAAGGTAATACTTAAAATCTGGCCTGTGAGTGGGTCCTGACGACAGGAGTTGAGAACCACTGTTCTAGACACTGCCATTTGGAAGTGGTCATCAACCTCAGCATACTCATAATTGTTACTCAGATGTTCCCCTTCTCTCCTCCCCCGGCAGCTACATAAATAGTTAGATAAGGAGGTGAGGAAGGAAGGAGCTGGGTCAGCACAGACAGTAATTAGATACTTATAGAAGAGGAGGGGGCTATGATGTGAAAGGAGGAAGGGGAGAAGTTTCAGCAGAATAAACTGGGAGCCACAGATAAAAGTGACTAGTGGAATGATAGGGCAGGGGGTGATGGCCATGTACAGAGCCTAATGGAACCCTAAAAAGATCTCACATCCTGAAAGAGAACCTACTGTAAGTATAGGGCACCTGGATGGAGAGTGAATGGAGGTCCAATTTGTACTTCTATACTTAATCACCCTGAGGTAACAATAGGGTTGTTTTGAACATTGTGCAGAACACTTACAACTAGAAACATATTGAAGGTATAAAATAGTACACGGTTCATTTGGCTAATTCGAGCCTATGTAAAGTGATACCATAAATACTGCCAAATGGACTGTGTATTGTCATAGTGTGGTTGCAGGTATCCATACAATGCATTAGGCCATGGTTGGCAAATCTTACTTGAATGTTCAGATGTGTCTTGTTTTTTGTTGAACCATTTATTTTCCACCATGAAACGCATGCCTAACAATTCAACATTAGCTTATAAAATCCTGCACAGTTTCCACAGCTTCCTGATATAAATATGGTGCATTGAACTCCTTAGTGTAATAATAAAGAAAATGTGTTTTATACATTGTTTATCCCAAATAGACGTCCCAGATTGTTATTCAGAGCGAGGAACTTCATATCGAGGCTCTGGCAGTGTCACCATCTCTGGTGCCCGCTGTTTGCGGTGGGACTCAGCCCTGGTGAAGAACAAAGTCTTTAATGCCTGGAGTGGCAAATCCCGCAGCCTGGGTTTGGGAAGCCATAACTACTGCAGGTGAGTTCTGTATACTGTAAGGGGCCCCTAGCTAGCAACTTACTAATTGATATATAAATACTCTGCATTCTGCTCTTAAATTAAGATTAATGGCCATTCAAGGCACAGTAACTGACAACAGAAATTGAATCAAGTATGCTGACATTTTTTGCTGTATAGCTTGTCAATTCTGAAGCCAGGGACATCTCCTGGAATAAGACTTTCTATGGACAAATCTCCAAAACCAGGAATTGTGGTTGCAGATCAGGGACTTTTGGACCACCTCACTATCACTTTACGGCTTTACAAGTTGTTTCATGCCATTCTCCATTTTGTATGCTATTTTACAGAAGACCGGTGTAACAGTACATCATTTATTGTGCCACCACCTCATTGTTTGTCCATGCATTCTCATGTGTGTGAAAACACCACTGTCTGACAGTTCTTGGTGGGAAACAATGGGAATTATATAGGTTAGAAAAACAAGTCCAGTTACTATCTCTTCCCCCATGATATTCAGGTATATTCAGGTTCATGCTTTTTTTTTTTTTATTGCAACCCATATCATTGGAGTTTATTGTTTTACACTTTTTACGCAAACTGTAGTCGCACCAGTGATGCTGCACTATGCAAACTCTCTTTGTGTTATATATTTAGGCGATTTTGAAATGACTGTCTATCTGTATTGAATTGTGCTCTTGTTTATATTGTAAAGGAATCCAGATAATGATGTGCGTCCTTGGTGTCATGTGATGAATGGAACTCAGGCTGGCTGGGAATTCTGTGATGTCCCTAAATGCTGTAAGTAACACAGTAAAATCAAAAGTCTACGGAGTAGCAAAAAGCTGACTACATCTGACCGATAGGCCGATCAGAGCAATGTAGCCTATTATTGCTCTCCACATTATCTATGCTTAGAGATTTCTTCAACCTAATCTAAATTAAACCTGTGCTACAAGAAGTGCACAGCCTGCCAGTCATAGTCTTTTGACTAAAATGCCATTTTAGTTTTAGTCTTATTTTAGTCATCTGAATTGTATTAGTCTTCTTTTAGTCGACTGAAATCTCCAGTACATTTTGTTTGACTAAATCTAATGGATTTATTTAAACTGTAATGCATTATTTAAGCATTTCTCTAGATGTGATATATCACAATGGCTAAATCTGTGTCTGTAGTGCATGTTTAAACCCTAATACCATAAATAATAACATGTAATTCGATTCTTTACTCCAGGAGTATATAATGAATTTGGAAATTCTAGAGAAATGCCTAAATAATGCATTGGGCTCCATGCACACTGGACATTAAAATAACGATATAAAAACGCCAATGTCTTTCAACATTTTTTAACATTTTTGCAATAGCATTATTAGCGTTTTTTAGCGTTTTTCCTTGTTAGCTTTTTTTTTTTTTTTTTTTTTTTTTTAACCTACCATTAAAATTATAGACTGATCATTTCTTTGTCATTGGGCAAATGTACAAAACCAGCAGGGGATGAAATCCTTATTTCCTCACTATACATAACAATGTAATTCCACTCAAAACTGATATACTGTAGAGCAAGAAAGTATGTAAATACCTGGCTTTCCTCATTCTGAAGTCAGGAATTATAAGGTTGTTTTTTTTTCCTGCTATAACAGCCATTAGACATTTGGGAGGGATTTCTCTAGATGCTGAAACAGTGCTGGTCGCATTTGCTCCAGTCATGTGGAAGAGCATTAGTGATATTGGCGGTGATGTTGAAAAATCATTTAAGGCTGTTGCAGTTGGCATTCCAGGTTATCCCTCAGGTATTCAACTAAGATGTGATCAGGGCTCAATGCAGATCAGTCAGTTCTTCCATTCTTGTATTGATAAACCTCCAGAAAAGATCAACAAGGACAGAAAATTGATGCATAATCTTGTTGGATAAGTGGCAGCCTATGATGGTGTTTCTTATTATAACCTATTCCCAGTTTTTTTTACTGGAGACTTAGGTGTTGTATGCCTACATATACACGTGGGGCTGGTGTATTAAGGGGTGTTTCAGTTATGCACAATTCCTGGCAAGCTGCATCGATCAGTGGCCTTTTGTATTTCTTCAGAATTTGAGTAGTGAGATATCTGCCTGCAAGTCACATTTCCACATGAATGCCATTAGGAAGCCAAATGATGGTGTCATACTTGGGCACCCTATAATGAAAGAAATAATCAAATTGAGGGGGGGGGGGGTGTTGCCGTGCACAGCTGACCATCCAGATATAATTGCAGAACCAAAAGGATAAAATATACAGAATTGACCAGAAAGTAAATACCCCAAGCATGATTTTACAGGTGAAGTGTGGCACAGAGGACGAGCATTACATACTTTTATTGTTGTCACTGGCCCATATTAACAGTAAAATTTGCAAATATCACCAGTTTTCAAGGACTAGAAATATCACAGCCATTGCAGAGGTATAAATCCTGAGGAACATTATTACCATTGCATTCTTTCCCATATTCACATTATTGCAAATATGTAGTTTTGAGGCCTACAACTCCAGGCCAGTAGTTAAACCAATATTCTAGCAATGTTCTAATTTTAGTTTTGTCTGCACTTTCTGATCCGAATGGTGATGTCAATATCTTGCTCCTCAGCCACTTGTGGAATTCGAAATCCTCCACCACCGTTACAGCCCCGATTCCGTATTGCTGGAGGCCGAGGTGCACAGATTACATCTCATCCATGGATGGCGGCTCTCTTCTATGTTTATAGGCGATCAGAGATCTTCTTCTGTGGGGGGACCCTGATAGACCGCTGCTGGGTCCTGACAGCTGCTCATTGCCTTTCAAGTAACAAGTGAGTAATTTGTTTAATTAATTAGTTGCTTAACCAGATATCATTAGGACCTGTTAATATGTAGACTCCACTTCTTCCAGCCTGTCTGCTGACAAGATCCGTGTCAAGCTGGGCCGAACAATGCGCGCTGTGCCTGGAGTTCAGGAACAAAGCTTCAGAGTGGAAAAAATTTATAAACACCCACAATTTGATGAGGATACCTTTGACAATGACATTGGTGAGTAAATAGGTTTAGGATACTTATTATCTTTAAAGACAAACTTTCATGGAGCAAAACACCTGTGTGATAAATCTTGGAAAAAGGCAGCCATTCCTCAAGCGTATGTGCTGCATGCTAGTTAGCCTGTCCCTGGCAGTTCCAGGGACAGGCTAAAGAAGGTTTAGCCTATCCCTGGAACTGCCCTGGAACTAGCAAACATCTGCTGTCAAAAGACATAGTACATTAATATGGATCACTCATTGGAATGATAGATATATGTGCTAATTAGATAAATGGGTACAGTAAAATAAAGTGAATGTATACGAGGACAACAAGCGTATTTGATCATATACATGTGTTGTCCTTATATCATTCCCTTTATTTTATTGTATCCATTTATCACATGTATCTATCATTTCAATGAGTGATCAATATAAGCGTATAAGTGTCACTTCCAATTTACCATTGGACTTCTGCTCTTAAGATACTTATCAGTCAATTTTAATATTTCCCTGTATATTAGCCTGATGAAGAAGGAGGCATTTCCTCCGAAACACGCTGGCTTGGCTTATCACCTGTGAACTGCCAACTTCAATAAACTTCTTAAATATAACCTCAAGTGTGATGAACTTTAATAACGAACCACCTCTACACCCATCCAAGAGTATCTTGCAGAGCGCCTTTTCCGTCACTTTTAGAGAGCCTGCAGCTTGAGACACACATTGGATTCCTTCCACTCCAGGAAACCCTAGGATATGTTGGGTGCTTGTTGGCATACTGTTACTACCTCCACCCCCTGAGCTTTACTATTATGCCTATCTTAGTACAGAGATGCCAAATTAGACTGCATAGTAGCAAACTAGATCAGAGAAGCAGCTTATATACCTATCCTTCAACTTGATGTGTCCTTAGTCTGTTGGACATCATAGAATAGTATAAAACCCTCGTGGAATACATGGTTGTCAGGTTGGCTAGTTTCCAGCCAATTCAGCCACTTTAATAAGTTGCTATTTTCCTCCTTATTGCTGCATAAAACTAACTGGGACAACAAGAGGGAGATAAATTGCAATTTTGCTTTTACTTTGGCCATTTTGACAAGTTGGAAGAGGTTTAATGATTTGTTTTTAGAAATAGGCAAACTACATATCTGCTTTCTTCATTATGTAGTAATAGTCACATTCAACTGGACTTTTGTCATTTTGAAGACATTTCGTATCAAAAAGGCGGTTGGAAGCCTGATCCCCAGTCAGGCGACCAAAAATGGGGCATATTGGACTATTACGGTACAGTAATTAAGGGTAACCATAAGAGCGAGTAACAACAGTAATAAAAATTATAATTCATTTATTGATGCAACGGACAGGACATGGTAATACAAGAACATTTAATAAAAGTACAGGCATATCACCAATGGATTCGATAGTATACAGTACAGCACAAAATCTCAGATATCATATTCCTCGACTAGTTTCGCGGACACAATCCGCTTCATCAGGAGGTTATCTGGAGATAAGTTTTTCTGACTAAACAGTCTGAACCTGACAATTAAAAATATACAAGATTTATAAAGATACATTATCATACAATTATTATTCCAGCATCAAATTATACAAATAGGTAATGAAAATAGGGGAGGGGGAGGGGGGAGAGAGCAAATCTGCTTACCCAGGTCCCAGCAGACCCCAGGCGCAAGGCCCCAACACCAACGAATGATCTCCCACGGCAGCCTGGGGGAGCTAACAAGATAACAGGATAGTAAGGATAAGTGTATATCGGAATTAAGGTAACCCAGGTTGCCATATACAAAAGGAGGTGATATATCAATTGGTGAGTATAGAGAGGGGGTGATGACAAGGGGGGTTGAGTGAAATTGTGAAGGATATCAATAATTGAAAGCGTATTATGTAAGGCATAAAAGATTACAGGGTGACCAACCAAATAGGAAAAGGCAGTGGTAAACGAGGCATAAAGTGTTATATGGGTGGAAGGGTAAACAAAAGAGGAAATGGGGCCGTGGAAAGAGAGGGGAGTGGGGGTGGAGAGGGGGATAGGGGAGTGGGGAGGAAGGGTAGTAGGGGATGGAAGGGAGTAGGGGGGGGAGGGAGGGGGAAGGGAAGGAAAGAGGAAGAGGGGGGAAAGGAAAGGAGGCGGGGGAAAAAGAATGAAAGGGTGGAGGGGGATGGGGAGAGAAAGGGGGAAAAAAGGGAAGGGGGGGGAAAGAGGGGGAGGGAAGGCAGAGGGTGGGATAGAAGGTAAGAGGGGAGGGGGGAGGGGAGAGTGAGGAGGGGGGGGATGCAACAATGTGAACATATGGGTGAATAGGGGGCAAAAAGTACCTGATAATAGTCAAAGCATGGAAGGGTTCCCGAAGGGGACACCCTGCCAGGGACTGGTTCCATAATAAGGTAAAAAAGAGGGTAATAATGAGGACTGCAAGCAATGGGCAACCACAAACCAAGGCATGTAAACCTAAGCCTAGGCCAGCTGCAAGGTAAAATACAGTAGTTTAGAGATACATGATGTTAGTGCCCAGGGGTATGGGACTTAGGTAGAAGGGTGGGTGGGTACTTACCATAAACTTGTACCAGGCTGGTTGAGGTAAAGGCACCCAAGGGCAGCAGACCGAACCGTCCGGTTAGCAGGCATAGCCCGCTATAAATAGCTCCCAACCCTGCGATGCTGCGCCGTACGTCAATGGGACGCCAGCGCATGACGTCACAGGGTCAGAGGTTCCACACGGCGCGCGCGCGAAGAGATCGCGCGCGCACGCATGCGCACCGGCCGCAAGGCCAAGGGGACACCGTCCCAGCCAAGGCCGGTGCAAGAGGAGGGGGCGGTCCCGTGTAGGAGGCCGATCCCTCCACCAGGGACCTCACCAGGCCGCCGCGGGAGAACACAGGGGGAGGGGCCCGCGCCGGCGCTAGAAGCCAGGACCAGGACTGGGGAAGCAGAGGTCTCAGTAGAACAAATTGTGAAAACAATAATATAGGGTTGATAAAGCATAATAGAAGTAGAAACAAAATTGGAAAAAACTGAAAAGGCTTTATTCAGGTGAACTAGGGATGGTAATACCCTAGATACCGGTGCAGTAATCCCACAGAGACATAAACCCATAGCACCTAATTGCATGATATGCATATAAGTTAAGGAGGGCCAAAGACAATGCCACATGATTGGGTAAAAACATGTGGATAGAGGGCGGGTAGCCAGGGTAAGGGTGTCTGGCCGACCTATTGGGCATCTGTCTCGGAGGGTTGCATCGGGGCTAAAAATTAGCCATAAAGTAATATCAAGGGGTAAAATTGCGTATGCTAGAGGCCCCCCCCAACAACACACAAAATTGTGTGTCAGTGGGGGTTGATTAAAATTGAGGGGTGGAACAGATGGGGTCCGCATGGTGGGGGGCATTGGTGGCCCTTCCACTAAGACAGCCTACCCAGGTGTCCCACTCGACAAAAAAACGGGTGTGTTATCCACCCAATGTATACAATTAGGGCAAAGGCCTCTCTAAAGTAAAATATAAAAGTAGCAAAGGTGCATATGTACCATCATCCAGAAATCAATATCAAAAAGGCGGTTGGAAGCCTGATCCCCAGTCAGGCGACCAAAAATGGGGCATATTGGACTATTACGGTACAGTAATTAAGGGTAACCATAAGAGCGAGTAACAACAGTAATAAAAATTATAATTCATTTATTGATGCAACGGACAGGACATGGTAATACAAGAACATTTAATAAAAGTACAGGCATATCACCAATGGATTCGATAGTATACAGTACAGCACAAAATCTCAGATATCATATTCCTCGACTAGTTTCGCGGACACAATCCGCTTCATCAGGAGGTTATCTGGAGATAAGTTTTTCTGACTAAACAGTCTGAACCTGACAATTAAAAATATACAAGATTTATAAAGATACATTATCATACAATTATTATTCCAGCATCAAATTATACAAATAGGTAATGAAAATAGGGGAGGGGGAGGGGGGAGAGAGCAAATCTGCTTACCCAGGTCCCAGCAGACCCCAGGCGCAAGGCCCCAACACCAACGAATGATCTCCCACGGCAGCCTGGGGGAGCTAACAAGATAACAGGATA